>NW_022885246.1:0-18230 GCF_011952205.1 Bombus bifarius
TATCAAATTTCGGAAAACATAAACTTATAAACATAGTGTCTAGTCGTCGGAGTAAAAAAGCCCCAAAACCCCAATGTAGAATTTGCACAATTAAAAAAGAAAAGAAGTAGAATATGTTTTGTCTGTAAATTTGCAATGTTCCATTACACAGAAGCGATTGTTTTGGACGATATCACACTTTTAAAAAAATATTAAATTATTATTTGCTTGAAGAAAATCATTGTATGGATTAAATAAATATTAATAAAAAAATAAATATTAATCTAAAAACGATTCTAATAGATCAAATAAATATCAATATAAATATTATAAGTAATTTCGCCAAATTTGAGTTAACATTTCTATAGGTATGAGAAAAAGCGCGTATATTCCCGCGCGATATCCTAGAGTCTAAACAGAGCTAGAGTCTAAACTGGCTTCAACGATGTATCTGCGACCGAGTGAGAGGTAGACAGTACATAGGATTTTCAACCGCTACTGGTTGGTAAAATGATACGATAGTACACAACAAGTGTATAAGGTGAAACCGTGAATGTGCGTGCGTGCGTGCGTGCGTACGTGGATAACGATAAGGCGAAGCGAATAATATGCATAGTGAATCTTTTCTGTCTTTTGTGAAGAAAGGTTTCATTTTTCATTCTTTTGGTCTCTTCCCTCTCGTTTCTTTTTTCTTTTCTTCTCTCCAGCGTCACATGAAGCGCACAAATGTCCAAATCTTTCCACGGTTCTTTCTTGGTTCGCTATATTTTGCGAATGAAATTGTACTTCAAATCCACTATATCCAAACGTCTTCCCCTATCCTTTCCTATTTCTCTACCTATATGTCGGAGATGAAAGGAAAGCCGAAGCCTTTCCTTGAAATTTTCGGAACATCCTCTAGTACTTTAGCCTAGATTTTATTATAGCTCTAATTGTTTAAAATTAGTGATAGCGAGATTGGCTTCGAGGTGACAATTGGTCGCCGAACGTAGCCACGGTCACGAGATAAACGCTTTGCCTAACGGAGGTCTGACGAGTGGTTGTATGGGTTTTCCGAGAAGTGTGATTGTGGCGGCATGCGGCCTCGAGAGCGGGCCTAGCCACGTGTGAGGTTACCTCGGAGGTGCCGATACAATGGGATCATACATTGGCTAGTCCACGCGAAGAGTTGTCACGCGCCCAAAATTCCCATCTTAACCCGACATATATTTTAAATAACCCAGAGCGGTCGGAGCCTATATCGAATCGATAAAGTTTGGACCCACGTAAAAATAAGTATAAAGCTCAGGAGTTTGTCGTTTGGGTATTCAATTGTGTGTTCACTATCGTTACTACTCGCACTCCGCACTCGTACTACAAATCGACAAATTTTTACAATTTGTTAATTTATCAACCACGGTTGATCATTTTACAATCCACAGGAAAATGATAACATGCTCGATATTCTAGTTCGTGTTTGAAGATACATAAAAAATATATATTTATGCACTTCCTATACTACATATCTCATTGAGCATGCGAAAACTCGCTAGTAGAACGCTAGTAGTAGGTTATGAAAATACATCTAATTCATAAATATATTGTGAAAATTATGTAAAGAAATATAAATAGAAGATAAATTTGAGATAACAAAATGATAGCACGCGCCATACAAAATATATTTTAGAAAAAATAAATGATTTCTTATACTTTTTTACTTATATTTATTTACCTATATTTTTACTTCCCTTGTAAAATATCTATTATATTTCGATGTACTCAGTTTTTTAATATTTTCATGTTAAATTATATTATTCTTTCAGAGTTATATAATTTTGCTCTTTCACTATTTGAAACTATTTCCTTCCACGAAACGATTTCCTTCGACGAAAACCATGCCATGCTTTGAAATACAACTTTTCAAAACATTTAATGTAAAAATAGGCAGGTCATGATCCATACTGATATATACATATTTTCTCATTTGGAGTTAACATCGCAAAAAGTTCCTTCTTGCTTAAATTTCATTTACGATAAGTATCTTCTGTTTGTTCCTCAGTCATAATCACGGAAATAAATGGTCGAAGAGGTAGTGTGCATCGAAATATAAATATAATATGCTCAAATATACTAGAACTGCTAAAATATTCAACAAGGGCGGTGGTATAGGCAATCGTCATCGAGAACAAATGACTAGCAATCGTGTAGTATGTAGCTGATTTTCATCGAACAAACCTGTTCGAACGTCTCACACCACTTTACGGATACTTGCATATAACTATAATACGCATCTTCATTCGTCTCTTATTCATTGAATGGATTTGAGAGACAGAGATTCTGGCGTGCTTTCCTCTAAGCATTATCGTGTTAGGAATGTTCCTACTAGAGTATATATGTTTCGTAACGGTGATAAATAGACCGAGTTCGATGGACTTTCAAATGGACGGAGCAAATTTCTGATGCCCAGATTTACTACTATAAATAAATCAATGCATCATTTGATTAAGCAGTTTCAGAAAACAGTCTGAATTTAATTTGGTAGGACCGTCATTTTAAAGATATCTTCAGGATACGCGGGACAGCGTACTCTATATATTTAGTATAGTTTAAAATGATATCTTATAGGATTCTCAAATCCGAGTCGAAATTGAATTCATGAGCAGTTGCAGTTTTCATACAGACATGTATGTATGTTTTCACTTAAAGCCTTTTTGACAGCATTTCACAGATGAGGCACCAAAGTTTTCTCTGCACGTTGTCTATTGACAGTCTTGAGCGCAGTGAGATCATATTTGAAGCTCTCGAAAAATTAGTGAATAAAATTATTGCTAAACAGATCGAGAGAAAAGGAGCGTTAGATGCTCCTCTTATTAAATTATCAGAGAATTAAAAGTTGTTTCCTTTTCATTTTTACTATTTATATCATTTCTAAAATAATACTAACATTGACAATAAAATTCGATTGGGTTAGACATCTTCGCTTTAGTGATAAATAGTTGTTACGCGATACATTTGTTCAGTTGAGATGTACTGTTGAATACAAATACAATATACAAATTGTATTATAATTTATAGCGTAACTATGGATAGATTTCAATGGTAAGAAGATTATTTTAAACTCGTACAAGCATATGCCTCTGCTCAAAGTGATGAATCTTTATGCTCTTGTTCAGCAACTGGCCTAATAACATTTATGTGACAAAAAACATATACATCTAGAAAAATTGTATAATACACAACTCACTTCTCGATAAATGTGCGAACATGTGTAAGATGTTCGAATTTCGAATATTTTTCAGATATTCATCCACTTATGTGAAGAACGATTTTTCGCATGAGTCATCTGATTATTTTATTTTTTCTCCGAATGTCCGTACGTTATGTGTGTATTCTGTACATCCTCTGTGAACGCTTTCAGTCCTTCCGGCTTCAGTCCTTCGTCGTTTCCACGATTAGGTCGGTGTCGCTTATTTTTTTTTCAACTGCTGTGACTTGTATTCCCCCTTTACGGGGGATTACTAGCGTGAATAGCGCGTCGCGCGCTTCTCCGCTGGTTCTTATTTCACCATCCTCAACTTCCGACCGGATTATAACCACATTTCTCGGTGGTTTTACCGCCATTTGTCCGCTTTATTGCTGGCCATCTTCACTTTTTCGGCGTACGAGAGCTGTTTTGGCTCGGCCTTCGTTGTTTTCTTAACGGCCGTTTTAAGCCGCTTGCTGGCTTCCAGCGACTTACTCACAGCGCTTAATATCGCAGTTTCCTTATTCTTAGCTTTTAGCTTGTTCTAGCCTTCCGGCTAGATGACAGTTGTGAAGCAGGAGATTCTCCACAAATCCTCTCATATCCTTAAAGTAACGCATTATCGTTGCGGTTTGCCCTTGTTAACTTTGTTGCTCGGGTCGTGGCAGAATGGTAGGACCCTCTTTTCCATATCGCTAGCTCGTTCCCTTATGTCGGGTATTGGCCGCGATTCTTCTTTAGTATCCTCCTTCTCTTCATCAGACCGCTTCTTGATTTCTGGGTTGTTTTGCTTTATCGGTGTAGCGCTTATATTAGTATCTTTAGGGGTTGACCACTCTGCCCCTTTTTCAGGCTTTTGCGTTTTCAAGGGTTGCAAAACCATGCTTGCATTCGTGGCGGGTGGCGGGTGGCGGGTGGCGGGTGGCGGGTGGCGGGTGGCGGGTGGCGGGTGGCGGGTGGCGGGTGGCGTCTGCCCACGTGAAGACATCTGGATTACATTCGTGGCGTATTGTTTGTACACACGGACAGTGTACGAAGCGACGCGAACACAACCTATCTGCATGCCGTCATCTTGGGTCAACGCATGCTGTCAGGAGATCTTTAAAATGTGTCCAAGGATGTTGGCCGATGTAATTGTTAACAATGACTTGGCTTACTTAGAACCAGGCAGGCAACCGCCAGAGGCAAGGGCGGTGAAGAGGCTCTACAAGCATTTCTGGGGTAGAGCTGCACCTCCAAATCCTATAATCCTAGGAAGTAGAGCCTCGGAGTTGTCATTATGTGAATACTTTCTTGTTTCACATGATCTAATAAACCAACACTTCTTTCAACTTTTTTTAAGAAACTGTTTTGAATCGTGCAACATTTTCGATCGATTGCGATATCTCTGGTAATTGCATAGTTTTATTTGTGAATATTACACAAGCAAATATTTCGTTTTTTCGTTCAGATAAACTGCAACGTGATATTATTTTATATCACTGTTGCTTGATCATATTGCACAATTTTTATGCCAAGAGAAACATGCTAAAATTCTACATGTAATTTCTTTAGAGATAGTTGTACATTCAAATCATACAAATATATTCGTCTATAAAGTGATGAAAATTTCCATAATTAGGAGGTTGGCGTATGCTGCGTTTTATATCGCGCAGGAATAATTAACTCCATTTCTTCCAATGACGTTATTACAGAAATTCATACTAACCACATGATCATCTGATTTAAGTGCACGAACGAAAGAATCCATCCGTTATTATTTTTTTCCTTCCATATATCTATAAGTGTCATTTCTCCACTACCCAACATGTTCATATTCTAAACGTATCATGCGCATCTTCTTTCCGTTTCCGTCCCAAAGTTCGCAACGCAAGTATATCATTTCTAATCTTTCCACTTTTCTTCTCCTTTCCTTTTATCTGAATAATGGTTTAGTATTGCATGATTCTTAGGAACATCTAACGCATTCGAGTCGAATTATTTTCCATCACTAAATACATCCTTTCTTCGATACTTCCTACACTGCATACGTACTTTCGTAATTTCTATAGCTTTTCTCTACGGCGAGAGGCGAGAAATATCCAGCGTTTCAGTGTTGGATGTTTCAAATGTTTACATCGTTGCAAAAGCGTTGACCGTTTAATAAGACCTACTATTTTGGCATATCCTTTGGCATTCGTTGATACCGGCGATTGCTCTCTGCTCACCCTTGTGTTATATTTCACAGACCTTTCTAAGGATTATGTTACCATGTTTCAATATCCATTAATGAATTTTGTAATTTTTAAGACGTTACAGTTATTTGTAATGTATATATAGTCTTACTTTGATTGACTAACTGATTTACTTGCATAATTTAATGAGAAGTAAAACAATAAAATATTGCGTATAAGCTATCATTTTGCTTTCAAAACACCTTAATAGTAATCAATAAAAAATATAACAAGATTCTATTTAGATTTCCTTCTATAACTTTCATATCTTTTCTGCATGTATATAATTTATAAAATATAACATTTAAAAAATATAAACTGGTAAAACATATAATATTCTCATGGGAGAATGTTCTCATTTCTCCTTGTACCGTACATCAATTAATGTCAAATTATACTACAATCAATAAAAATATAGCAGCAGAAATGGAAAATGTAAATAACCCATGGGAGAAAGCAAGGTATCTCTTGTGAAGACACCACAACTCCCATGATCTATTGTCGCAATCATAATTAACTAGAAGTGGTTAGAATGAAATAATTACGTAACTGTAACGCTGACCGTATGTTATGCCAACAATGGGAGCCGAGGCAGTAAAACTCGATAGCGACACATATACCCGTACGGCAACACGTGCTTGCGTGGCGATTACGAAAAACCGACGGCCAGTAGATGAAAGAAGGCCACATGCAGTCGAATGAAATCAAATATTAAAAACAGGGCCTAGGCTAATTAAGATTCTCTTAAGATGTTCACTACCAGCATCACACTATTATGATGCGTCGATTTTCATTCAGAGGTAAGAATCATAGATATGAGAAGACAGTCTCACGTACGATTTCAGGAAACCCAAACTGCAACATCCCGATTCCCACGGAAGCGTACCCCCAGTGGACCACCACCCCGTGGGGGATGGCATTATAAATAATGCGTAGCAACATAGAGCAGCGCTCATTATTATTTTAATCATTCTTTGTGCTCATTATAATTTACGTACCATATTGTGCTCATTATTTTTGTATTCATTCTTAGTGATCATTGTTATTACGGTTCATTATTATTTTGTTCACTCTTTGTGTTCATTGTTACTACGTTCGTTATTGCGCTCATCATTGTGTTTAAAAATTTTGTATAGTATTTTGCGTTTCGGGGTCTTTAGTTTTTCGGTCAAGAAAAGAGAGCCGCGACTAAGTAAAAAGAAAATTTTATCTTTGAAGTCCTCATTTCATCGCTTAGACAGAAACGGGCATTGTAATTGCGGTATTAATCCAGTTAGTAAATTGTTCAGTCTGTATCGAAATAGATAAATAAATTAAAAGTTGATAGTAAACTATATTCGAGTTCAAGTAATAAACCCAACAAAAACATCGACGACCACCGGAGCAGCTGAGGTAATGGCGCCAGACAGCACCTACTCCTCAAGGTAAGAAAATTAATTTTGAAAATTTCCTTCTTCTCTGATAATTTCGTTGCCCTCGAGAATCGAATTAGAACTTCCTATCATCGATCTCGTTCTATTTTCGTGAACGGTTTTGAGGATAGAATCATTGTTTAAACTTTAAACAAAGGGGTTGTCCGCTGTGTCGGCTTGTGCGAACGGTGTTTTCAGCTACTCAAACACCCACTGATCTTCGCATTCCTCCTCCCATTGTTGGCAAAACATTGCCCGTCTTTGGGCAAGGCTTGCGAAACCACACGAACCCCACACAGAGAGGATCGTTGGAATCATCCTCGATTATTAAACTCGAAGGGCAAGAAAATTGTGGCAATAGAAACCATCGTAGTAAATGAACTGAGCTTTGGTTCTAACGACAAACTACTATAGCGAAATTAAAAGAGAAGAAGAAGGCAAACATAGGAATAAATATATATCAAACAACGAATATTCACATTCATATCCAATCCATCAACGCGAAAATTCTTGTTCTACCTCGTCTAACTAACTAATATACACATATATATATGTAATATCGTGATGTAATATGTTTACAAAAAGTGGACAATAGAGATGTTAATCAGACAGAAAAGACGATTGTGGCTTAACTTGGACTATTCATACCAAACGTACAGAACACAGCGCAATCCACACTCTCTCGGCAACGCCACTCGCAACCACCGTCTCCGCTCGACTCGCACTCGGCTCCTCGACTCGCACTCTCGTTCTCGACTCGCACACTGTTTCTCGACTAACTGTTGTCGCATTCTATTGCCCTTTTCCTAGGCCCACCGCACACGTGTTCTGCAGACGCTCGTGGCCAGGGTCACGTAGGTCTTTTCCACGAAACTATGCACTTGAAAAGACCGATGACACATTGATGGGCCCGACGGCGCCTCGGCTCTCGCGACACTGTTCATAGTTCGTCCGATATTTCCCAGGCCTTTCGTCCACGATACTACATATATATATATATATATGTATATATCAACTATACTAACATCGATACTAAGTGCACACAAAATTCTCTAAAGCATATGACGACAAAATGGACAATTACATAAACTCGCTTGCCAAAAATAGTAATCCTTACTTGGGCTTTCGGTTCGGTTCGGGCCGAGGGTAACACACGGACGAAGATCTCTGGGGAAAAAGTGAAGTGTGAAGGGAAAAAGGAACAGGAAGCATAAAGAGGCATGAAGAAGGGAAAATAAAGAGTGAGCATACAAGGAGAAGGCAAAAGAAAAGCGAAAAAGGAGACAAGAACGGGAGAAAGCTACAAATAAAAAAAACTAGAAAAGAAGAGGTTAGGAGGCTAGAAGCGCGGCAAAACAAAGTAAGGTAGGGAAACGGCAGATGGCGACAAACAGGGGAAGACCAAGGAGTACTGGTAAAGCAGTCTTCAAAAATACACTGGACAAATACAGTTCGACAGAAAAAGAGACACCAGCCAGAGAGAAAGTAATGGAGGCAGTGGTGGAAAAAACAGAGAAAATGGAAAGAGGATTCGAGGCAATGATCGAGGAAATAAAATATATATATTGGAAAAGCAAGTGGAGGAGCTGAAGAGAGAAATGAAAGAGGAAAGGGAAAGAAGGGAAAGAAGGGAAAGAGAGACAGACAGAGAGAAAGGAGAGTGGGAATGGGAAAAGAAAGAATTATTGGGTAGAATCAGAAGAATTGGAGAGGATCAGGACAGGACAGAGAGAGAGAGGAAAGAAGAAGAAACATAGTAATCAAGGGAGTGGACTGGAACGAAGGAAGCAATGAAGAGACAGTAAAGGAGTTCATAAACGAAAAAATGAGGATAGGGGCAGAAGTAGAAAAAGCACATATGATAAAGGTGGAGTGGGGGGGGGCAAGAACACAATAATAGTGGCAACGATGAAATCAATGGAGGAAAAAATAAGGATAATGAAGGAGAAAAGCAAATGGGAAAAGGGTGTATACATGGACGATGATCTGACAAAAAAAAGAAAGGGATGGGAAGCAACACATAAGAAGGGTAGCCAGAGAAAGAATGGAACAAGGCGAATATGTAAGGACAGGATACAAGAAACTAACAATAGAGAACAAATGGTACAGGTGGAACGAAAACGAAGAGAGGCTGGAGGAAGAAAGAAAGAGAGGGGAAGGAAAATGAAAAAAGAGGAACAGGAGGGGGGACTACAATGGGGATGAAAACGTGCTTCTGAAATGTAGCAGGGCTAATAAGTAAGGACAAAAGAGAAAAGTTAAAATATAGACTACCCAAAGAATTCGACTGGAAATGCAGGGCAGCAATGACAGTAAGGAAAAAAGGAAGAGCAAAGGGAAGAATAACAACGGGTATAAATAAAAACCTAAGAGAAATAGGATATAAAGGAATTAGTGATAATATAGTTGGAAGAAAAATAATATACAATTACAAGACGTATAGGATAATGATGGTTTATAATCAAGATACATAAGGGACATGGAAAAAATAGAGGAAAGAGTAGACGGAAGAGAAGAGGAAGTGGTGATCATCGGCGGAGACTGGAACGCAAGAACGGGAGAAGAGGGAGGGTCGATAAACGAGGACGTAGGGAAAGAAAAAAACAGACGATCAAAAGACAAGACAATAAACGTGGAAGGAAGAACACTGCTAAAGATAATCAATGGCAGCGATAAAGAAGGAGAGGAGCGGACCTATATTGGCGAGAGAGGAAACTCAGTAATAGACTATGTGATTGGCAATCAGGAGGCGACAGAAGAAATAATTTACATGAAAATAGGAAAAAGAACAGAGTCAGGCCACATGCCGTTAGAAATAGAAATAGGGGGGGGGGGCGCGGAATTACAAAAAAATGAGGAAAAGGAAGAAGAAGAGAAGGAGAAGAGGGAATGGACAAACAAAAGTGTGGAAAAATACTTGGACGAATGTAAAGACTGGACCTGCAACGAAAGAACAGTAGCGGAAATGTGGACAGAAATCAACAAGAAGATAAACGAAGCAATGCAAAAGAAGAAAGTAAAGATAAGGAATAGAAAGAGAGGAAAAGAGAGATGAGAAGGAAGGTGACAAAGTTTATGAAAGGAAAATACAATAGAGAAGCTCTTATGGAGGAAAAAAGGCATTCAAATAGAGGTGCAAACAAAGAAAGGAAAGATACGAAGAAGAAGAAATGGTGAAAATCAAAAAGATGAAAACAGAACAAGAAGCGTGGAAATACATAAATAAATACAGAAGAAGAAGAGAGAATATAGATGAAGATTATATGAAATAAGCGAGGAAGAGTGGAAAAATCATTTTATGGAAATTTTAGAAGGAACAGAGCACAAAGAGGGCAGGAAAAAAGAGGAGCATCGAGCAGAAGAGAAAATAATGGATGAGAGAGAAGATAATATATAGAGAAGGAAGAGGTGATATACAAACTAAGAAACTTGAAGGAGAAGAAAGCAATGGGGGAAGGCGGGTTAGAAAATGAAGTATGGAAGTATGCACCGAAGGAAGTGGGTGAAGCGTTATGGGCTCTGTTAAGGAAAATATGGAATGGGGTGGGGATACCAGAAGATTGGAAAAAAGGAGCAAATATGTCCGATATATAAAAAGAGGGACAAGAGAGCAGGGAAGGGTTACAGAAAAGTAACATTAATGGATACAGCATACAAGATCTGTGCAGGGATACTGCACGAACGACTGGAGGCAGAGATTGAAAACAAACTGAAAGAGAGCCAATTCGGATTCAGAAAAGAAAGACGCGGTATTTGTGATAAACCATATCATAGACAAACAGTTGAGTAGAGAAAAAGAAAAACTACATGCCTGCTTTGCGGACTTAAAAGCGGCGTTCGACAGGCTAAACAGAAAGAAATTGGAGGAGAAAATGAGAAAAATGGGGATTAACGAAAACTTAACCAAAAGGATTAAAATGATATACGCAGAAACAAAGAATGTGGTAAGAATCAAGAATAACAACACAAAAGAATTTTGGACAGCGAGGGGAGTCAGACAAGGATGCCCGTTGAGCCCTACGTTATTTAACATCTACGTGGCGGGGCTGGAAGAAGAATTAAGGAAAGGACAAGTCGGGGGGGGGCATAGTGGCAGGAGAAAGAAAGGTATGGTCATTGACATATGCAGACGATATTGTGCTGATGGCTGATAGAGAGGAGAAGCTAAAGGAAATGCTAAAGAGATTCGAAATATTTTTAAAGGAAACCGAATTGGAACTGAGCACGAAAAAGGCCAAGAGTGTAGTTTTCGAAAAAAACGAAAGAACAAGAGGAGACAAAGAAAATGGAAATGGGGAGAACGAGAATTAGAAGAAGTGGACGAGATAAGATACCTAGGGTACATACTACTGAAAAAACGGTAGTGATGAGAAACGCATAGAAGACAGGAAAAAGAGAGCAAGAATAGCAATGAAGAAAACATGGAGCGTGGAAGAAAAAATTTCCAAACAGGACAACAAGAGGAGAATGAAGATGTTTGGAACGCTGGTAGAGAACGTGGCGCTGTTTGGAGCATAGGTATGAGGCTGGAACATGGAAGAAAGGCTGGATAGAATACAAAGAAGATATGTGAAATGGAGCTTAGGTTTAGATATGACAACACCGAATTATATATCGATAGAAGAATGTAAGCTAACAGAAATCAAAGAAAAAGTATTAGGAAGAGCAGCAAGGTATGAAGGGAAAGCCATAGAGTCAAAAAAGGAACTAGTAAAGAAGTGCATAAAGGAAAGAGAGAGAAACTGGGGAAATGGCCAATAACGGAAAAGAGCAAGAAAGAGAAAGAAGGGACTAGAAAGGATGAGAAATGGAGGGACACAGATGGAAGTAAGAGAAGAGCAAGAAAAGATGACACTAGACCAAATTATAGAAGAAAGGAGAAAGAGAGAAGCAGAAGAGAGGGGGGAAAGGATAAGGGAATCAAAATATGACAAACATTATAGAAAAATCGCCAAAGAAGAGTTAGCAAAATACTTAGAAGGGAGGATGAAGTGGAAGGACAGAAAAATATTAGCAAGATTCAGATGTGGAAACGAGACTAAATCAAGGGAATACTGGAAAGAAGAGGGAGAAAAAAGATGCAAGCTATGTAAAAAGAAAGAAGAAGACCTGAGACACGTAATAGAAGAATGAGAAATAACAGGAGAACCAAGGGACACGGAAAATAATAATAATAATAATAATAACGATAATGATAATAATAATAATGATAATAATAATGATAATAATGATAATAATGATAATAATGATGATGATGATGATGATGATGATGATGATGATGATGATGATGATGATGATGATAATAATAATAATAATAATAATAATAATAATAATAATAATAATAACGATAATGATAATAATAATAATGATAATAATAATGATAATAATGATAATAATGATAATAATGATAATAATGATAATAATGATGATGATGATGATGATGATGATGATAATAATAATAATAATAATAATAATAATAATAATAATAATAATAATAATAATGATAATAATGATAATAATGATATTAATGATAATAATGATAATAATAATAATGATAATAATAATGATAATAGTTATCCTTACTCATCCTCAATTATTAACAAATCACACACCCATACATTCTAATTGAAACGTTAAAAACCTTCCTTATTTTATTTTGTTTTTTTTTTATTATGGGTAATAGCACAGAAATCCCCATGCTATAGTAATTAGCAAATGATACAAAAATGTAAGTATTTGTAGAAACAAATAAGAACGTTTAATAAAGGAAAAATTAAAAAGAAAATGATAGATACTTCTACCTCTCAGAGTGATCAAGCAAAAGGACCAAACGCATCGAGATCTACAGTAAGACACGGTAAACCGGCCTATCCTGTTCAATATCCATGTTTAGTGTCCTATTATAAATGTATGGCATGAACAAGAACGGCAATCAAAATAATAAATCAGCAATAGCATTCGTAAATGATATGTTAATTACATCAGAAACAATAAACCGTGACAAATAAAAATCCAGCTGCAAGACCTAGTCAAGAAAGTAGAAAATTACGCTTTCCAACACGGAAGCTAAAAATCTACACCCATAAATGTGAAACAATCTCGTTCAGTCCATATATTTCAAAAACTTCAAAAGCAAAGTACGACGTGAGAATAAATTCGAAAATATTCTTCCATACAACAGAAAATATCAACGGAAAATTTTCCGATGCAAACAAAGTTAGATGCTTCGGAGTCCATCTAAACTTCGGGTTAAATCACAACGACAACATAAAGACACAGTTATAGAAAGCAGATAAATTCTTCTTATACCTCATAAGACTACCTTACTCGAAAGATTCGCACAGATCAATAAAACTTCACTGCTACAAAACACTAATTAGACCAACCATTCTAATGTATGGTCGTTAAATCTGTTTCAATGTAAGTGTCAACGCCACGGAAAAATTAAGAATCATTGAAAGAAAATACATCACAGCATGTTTAGGAATATATAGATTGCCAGAATTGAAATTTAGCAAATATAGCAAATCACAAGCTATACGAAGAGCCAAATTAATCCATATCGATTCTTCATTCTTAAATTAGTCAGACCACTGGTCAAAGATACACAAAATAATCACAAACTTCATCGTCGCCCACAATCTATAGTCAAACCCGTTATACCATAAACACGTTCAAAAAAACAGGTTATTTCCCCCCGGAATCCTTCACCTGTTTAGATAGCGTGAAATTAATCCAAAACAATAATAACTTAGCATTATTCTATCACTACAGCAGAAACGTAATAATAAAAAATACTGTACGATAGCGACATAGACCATAAGGATAGCAATATAAGACTTATGTATAAATTGTCAACCGTAGATTTAAGTGAGACACTCAAAGACAATAAAGATAAATATTGGTGGCTAACCACCGTAGAAAATTAAATTATAGCAATAAGAAAACCGTATGTTTAGTTAGTAAATGAACCAAAGATTGTAAGCAAAGATCACAAAAGAACAATGCAAATGTCACGTAAACTTGAGGGTTAGACGATAAAATAAAATAGCTGAGTCGTAACACAACTATTAACTTTGTTTTAATTAAACTTTATTATTAATTCAGCAATCACAATGTAACACACACTGAATTAACATAAATCACAACTCACTCCAACCACGTTATGTAAGATTTAGTTACAACAATACGTTAAGTACGCGATTGTTATAAGGATAGAGACCGGTATAGATATATTGACTATTCTAAGGATACAGAATAAGTGAGTTTTTCTGGCGATACTATGTCTGAGAAAGGCTAGGGGTGAGTGTGTCTAAGGACACAGGACTATCGGATTCGTTGATGACAATTTTGGTTAAGGAAGTGAGGGCAGTAGACACCGTCTCCGATTGGATAATAAGACGGTTGGTGGACCAGGAAGGGTTTTAGCCGCCCTCGTGAGAAAGTTGCTAACGCAACATAGCAGACGCGAGGAAAACCTACTTTCCCTGTTAACCCGTAGTAAACAATAAACGTAAAAGTAAATCTAAGACAAGAGATACTCGCTTGGCCTGAAGGACCTTAACTATGAAAATTCCAAGACCCCTGGTGGGTACTTAGGACTACTGAGGGCACGCGCCAACGATGTGCAGACATCTGGGCGCCATCCTGCCCGCGGTGTGTGGCCTGGTCTCCGATGTGAATTGACTTTATACAAACACAGTTAAATTAAGAAAATGTTCCCTGCAATTGTGTAATCATATATACGTAATTATATATCTCATACTTATACTAATTTGTAAGTTCATAGTCTAAGGAATGGTTACATTGTAAGTCAAGAAATGGTAGTATGAAGTGCAACGTTTATGTGAGCACCTATACTAGGCGTACATTACGCAAACATTAAAAACTTCGCACAAGCTGAGACCCTCAACTCATAAATCAAATTCTATTTATTTTTGATTCATTGTAGTAAATGAAATCATTTACCAACATATTTGTCACACTTTTCTCATTCAGATAAGACCAAGCACGATATAATTTGGAGCATATTTGCTTACTGAGTAAATGATAATTAAATACATATCAATAAGTAAATCTAACATCACAAATATATTAGTAAAAGTTTAATTTTGGAAAAGTTAGAAATAAAAAAGTTTTACTTTTGATTCAGCACATAGATACATTGTCTCCGCGCTATCTGCCACTTGTAGTTTAATTTGATAATCCACGATAAGATAAACTTAAGTAGATGTTTATGTATTGTTGTATATTATTATATAAAATTAATTTTAATAAAAATTTAATAAAAAATTTTAATTCAAATCAAAATGTAGTATATTTAAGAATTTATGAGTTATAATAAATTTAATTTTTTAATAATTATATTTTAATATTAATTTGAAAGAGGATTCAAAAGTAAAATCAATAAATTAATTAATTTGAAAATAGTTTTGAAAAGTGTACAAATTGCCCGTCAATTTCATTTGTGGAATAAGTCGTAACATAGTAAAAATATTGGAAAATGTTTTTAGATAAAAAATTAGATTTTATAATATTTCATTTTTAATGAAAATTATTTAAATTGAATTTTTTTTAAAATAATAAATTTAATATTTTAGTTTAAAATTTATTAAATTATATTTTTGTAAAGTTGTATAATAAATAATTGTTAAAGTAATAATTCATGAAATAATATAATGATTTATAGATTTAGTAATGTGAATGAAATTTTAAAGAATTAAATAAGTAAAATAAATTTTGTACCTTTTGTATCAGGGTTAATTAACATAATTTAATAATTTTATTATTCTCGAAAGAAAAAGAGTTAAATATATAATTATGTTTTTGTTGAATAAAAAATTATAATATATATTTAGAAATTAAATGTTAATCGATTTTTTTATATCTAGTTTTTTTTAAATGAATTTAATTTATATATAATAAATATAAAAAACTTATTTAATAATTTTTTACATTATTATATAAAAAATTTATGGGATAAACTATAAATTTAAATATATAATTAAATTGTTATTATTAAGATTTATATTATAATTATATTGATTTAGTAATAATTTATATTAATGAGTATTTAATAATTTAATGATTTTATTTTAAAAATTTAAGAAATTTATATAAAATTAAGTATAATGATTATATTAGTAATATTTTATGTTTAAAATTTTTATTTTTTAATAAATTTTGAAATATATATATATAAGGAATTAGGCAAATTAAATATATTCACCTGTTTATCAAAAACATGGCTTATTGATTTTAATTTTAAGTCTATCTGCCCAATGATTTAATTATTTAATGGCTGCAGTATAATTGACTGTACAAAGATAGCATAATCAATTGTTTTTTAATTAAAAACTAGAATGAAAGAATTAATGAGATATATACTGTCTCATATATATATATAATTAATTTAAATTTTTAGTAAAAATGCTAAAATATATTTATGGGACGATAAGACCCTATAGAATTTTATATTTATATATATTAGATTTCAAATTTTTTAAATATAAATATTTAATTGGGAGGATTAGTAAATTTATAAAACTTTATTTTAAATATAAACTTTAATTAAAGAATAATTAATGATCTTGTATTATAAATTAAAAGAATAAATTACCTTAGGGATAACAGCGTAATATCTTTTTAAAGATCATATTAATAAAGATGATTGCGACCTCGATGTTGAATTAAGATAAATTTTAAATGCAGAAGTTTAATAATTAAGTCTGTTCGACTTTTAAAATCTTACATGATTTGAGTTCAAATCGACGTGAGTCAGATTGGTTTCTATCTATAAAAATAAATAAATTATTTGTACGAAAGGACTATAATTTTTAATAAAATTATATTATTAACTTTAATTAATAATTTTGATTATATTAGCAAATTAGTGCATTAAATTTAGAATTTAAATAAATTATAATAAAATTATAATATATAATAATTTTTTTTTAATTTTTTATTAATAATATTTATAATTTTGATTAGAGTGGCTTTTTTAACTTTATTTGAGCGTAAAATATTAGGTTATATTCAATTACGAAAAGGTCCAAATAAATTAATAATTAAAGGTTTATTTCAACCTTTTAGAGATGCTTTAAAATTGATATCAAAGGAATTTATTTTTAAATTTTAATAATTTATATTTATATAGTCCAATAATTATATTTTTTTTATCATTAATATTATGATTTATTTATCCTTGAATATATTCTTTTCTCTTTATTGATTATAGAATTATTTTTTTAATATTAATTTTGAGATTAATTGTTTATCCAATTATAATAATTGGTTGAGTGTCTTTATGTAATTATTCAATTTTAGGTTCATTACGTTCAGTTTCTCAAATAATTTCATTTGAAATTTTATTATTTTTGGTTTTTTTTTACTAATAATTTTAATTGAGAATTATTCTTTATTTATATTTATAAAATTTCAATATAATATATATATATTTTTTATATATATCCTTTATATATTATTTTTATAATTAGAGCATTAATTGATTTAAATCGAGTTCCATTTGATTCGATTGAAGGTGAATCAGAATTAGTTTCTGGATTTAATGTTGAATATTATAGAAGATTATTTGTATTAATTTTTTTTATCTGAATATTTAAATGTTATATTTATAAGATTATTATTAACAATAATGTTTTTTGGATTAAATTGATGATCATTTAGTTTCATTTTAGTTTATTTATTGCATTTAATTTTATTAATTATAACTCGTGGTGTACTACCTCGTATTCGATATGATAAATTAATAATAATATGTTGGGTTGAATTATTAGTGTTAATTTTAATATATTTAATATTAATTTATTTAATAAAAGAATTTATTGTTTTGATAGTATTCTAATTTGTATTTAAAAAAATATTTAATTTTTAATAAAATTTTTTTATAATAAATTATTATTAATTTAAAAATTATAAAAATTTATATGTATATATGTATATATATATGTATATATATATATAGATTAAGTTTTTAATTATTATATTTAAATATATAAAAGTTTGTTTATATAAATTTAATTAATTAAAAAATTAATTTTTATTAAATTTATATATATACATATAAATAAATTATTTAATATTTATTTATTGATTTTTAATTAGTATTATTAATTTAAAAATTAATTTTGTTTTAAAAATTATATTTAAATATGTGTGTGTGTGTATTTTATATATATATTTAAATATGTGTGTATATTAATAAATCTGTATGTATTTATATAAATATATTAATATTATTAGTAAGTTTGTGTTTATATATATATATATATATATATATATAAATATATGTGTATTTAAATTTTAAAATATTTATATATATATATATTTATAGATATATATATATAAATTAAATTTGATATGAGTTACATCTGGGTCATAAGT
>NW_022885247.1:0-18494 GCF_011952205.1 Bombus bifarius
AAGAAAGAAAGAGAGGGGAAGGAAAATGAAAAAAGAGGAACAGGAGGGGGGACTACAATGGGGATGAAAACGTGCTTCTGAAATGTAGCAGGGCTAATAAGTAAGGACAAAAGAGAAAAGTTAAAATATAGACTACCCAAAGAATTCGACTGGAAATGCAGGGCAGCAATGACAGTAAGGAAAAAGGAAGAGCAAAGGGAAGAATAACAACGGGTATAAATAAAAACCTAAGAGAAATAGGATATAAAGGAATTAGTGATAATATAGTTGGAAGAAAAATAATATACAATTACAAGACGTATAGGATAATGATGGTTTATAATCAAGATACATAAGGGACATGGAAAAAAATAGAGGAAAGAGTAGACGGAAGAGAAGAGGAAGTGGTGATCATCGGCGGAGACTGGAACGCAAGAACGGGAGAAGAGGGAGGGTCGATAAACGAGGACGTAGGGACAGAAAAAAACAGACGATCAAAAGACAAGACAATAAACGTGGAAGGAAGAACACTGCTAAAGATAATCAATGGCAGCGATAAAGAAGGAGAGGAGCGGACCTATATTGGCGAGAGAGGAAACTCAGTAATAGACTATGTGATTGGCAATCAGGAGGCGACAGAAGAAATAATTTACATGAAAATAGGAAAAAGAACAGAGTCAGGCCACATGCCGTTAGAAATAGAAATAGGGGGGGGGGCGCGGAATTACAAAAAAAATGAGGAAAAGGAAGAAGAAGGAAGAAGAAGAGAAGGAGAAGAGGGAATGGACAAACAAAAGTGTGGAAAAATACTTGGACGAATGTAAAGACTGGACCTGCAACGAAAGAACAGTAGCGGAAATGTGGACAGAAATCAACAAGAAGATAAACGAAGCAATGCAAAAGAAGAAAGTAAAGATAAGGAATAGAAAGAGAGGAAAAGAGAGATGAGAAGGAAGGTGACAAAGTTTATGAAAGGAAAATACAATAGAGAAGCTCTTATGGAGGAAAAAAGGCATTCAAATAGAGGTGCAAACAAAGAAAGGAAAGATACGAAGAAGAAGAAATGGTGAAAATCAAAAAGATGAAAACAGAACAAGAAGCGTGGAAATACATAAATAAATACAGAAGAAGAAGAGAGAATATAGATGAAGATTATATGAAATAAGCGAGGAAGAGTGGAAAAATCATTTTATGGAAATTTTAGAAGGAACAGAGCACAAAGAGGGCAGGAAAAAAGAGGAGCATCGAGCAGAAGAGAAAATAATGGATGAGAGAGAAGATAATATATAGAGAAGGAAGAGGTGAGATACAAACTAAGAAACTTGAAGGAGAAGAAAGCAATGGGGGAAGGCGGGTTAGAAAATGAAGTATGGAAGTATGCACCGAAGGAAGTGGGTGAAGCGTTATGGGCTCTGTTAAGGAAAATATGGAATGGGGTGGGGATACCAGAAGATTGGAAAAAAGGAGCAAATATGTCCGATATATAAAAAGAGGGACAAGAGAGCAGGGAAGGGTTACAGAAAAGTAACATTAATGGATACAGCATACAAGATCTGTGCAGGGATACTGCACGAACGACTGAAGGCAGAGATTGAAAACAAACTGAAAGAGAGCCAATTCGGATTCAGAAAAGAAAGACGCGGTATTTGTGATAAACCATATCATAGACAAACAGTTGAGTAGAGAAAAAGAAAAACTACATGCCTGCTTTGCGGACTTAAAAGCGGCGTTCGACAGGCTAAACAGAAAGAAATTGAAGGAGAAAATGAGAAAAATGGGGATTAACGAAAACTTAACCAGAAGGAATAAAGAGATATACGCAGAAACAAAGAATGTGGTAAGAATCAAGAATAACAACACAAAAGAATTTTGGACAGTGAGGGGAGTCAGACAAGGATGCCCGTTGAGCCCTACGTTATTTAACATCTACGTGGCGGGGCTGGAAGAAGAATTAAGGAAAGGACAAGTCGGGGGGGGGGGCATAGTGGCAGGAGAAAGAAAGGTATGGTCATTGACATATGCAGACGATATTGTGCTGATGGCTGATAGAGAGGAGAAGCTAAAGGAAATGCCAAAGAGATTCGAAATATTTTTAAAGGAAACCGAATTGGAACTGAGCACGAAAAAAGCCAAGAGTGTAGTTTTCGAAAAAAACGAAAGAACAAGAGGAGACAAAGAAAATGGAAATGGGGAGAACGAGAATTAGAAGAAGTGGACGAGATAAGATACCTAGGGTACATACTACTGAAAAAACGGTAGTGATGAGAAACGCATAGAAGACAGGAAAAAGAGAGCAAGAATAGCAATGAAGAAAACATGGAGCGTGGAAGAAAAAATTTCCAAACAGGACAACAAGAGGAGAATGAAGATGTTTGGAACGCTGGTAGAGAACGTGGCGCTGTTTGGAGCATAGGTATGAGGCTGGAACATGGAAGAAAGGCTGGATAGAATACAAAGAAGATATGTGAAATGGAGCTTAGGTTTAGATATGACAACACCGAATTATATATCGATAGAAGAATGTAAGCTAACAGAAATCAAAGAAAAAGTATTAGGAAGAGCAGCAAGGTATGAAGGGAAAGCCATAGAGTCAAAAAAGGAACTAGTAAAGAAGTGCATAAAGGAAAGAGAGAGAAACTGGGGAAATGGCCAATAACGGAAAAGAGCAAGAAAGAGAAAGAAGGGACTAGAAAGGATGAGAAATGGAGGGACACAGATGGAAGTAAGAGAAGAGCAAGAAAAGATGACACTAGACCAAATTATAGAAGAAAGGAGAAAGAGAGAAGCAGAAGAGAGGGGGGAAAGGATAAGGGAATCAAAATATGACAAACATTATAGAAAAATCGCCAAAGAAGAGTTAGCAAAATACTTAGAAGGGAGGATGAAGTGGAAGGACAGAAAAATATTAGCAAGATTCAGATGTGGAAACGAGACTAAATCAAGGGAATACTGGAAAGAAGAGGGAGAAAAAAGATGCAAGCTATGTAAAAAGAAAGAAGACCTGAGACACGTAATAGAAGAATGAGAAATAACAGGAGAACCAAGGGACACGGAAAATAATAATAATAATAATAATAATAATAACGATAATGATAATAATAATAATGATAATAATAATGATAATAATGATAATAACGATAATAATGATGATGATGATGATGATGATGATGATGATGATGATGATGATGATGATGATGATAATAATAATAATAATAATAATAATAATAATAATAATAATAATAACGATAATGATAATAATAATAATGATAATAATAATGATAATAATGATAATAATGATAATAATGATAATAATGATAATAATGATGATGATGATGATAATAATAATAATAATAATAATGATAATAATGATATTAATGATAATAATGATATTAATGATAATAATGATAATAATAATAATGATAATAATAATGATAATAGTTATCCTTACTCATCCTCAATTATTAACAAATCACACACCCATACATTCTAATTGAAACGTTAAAAACCTTCCTTATTTTATTTTGTTTTTTTTTTATTATGGGTAATAGCACAGAAATCCCCATGCTATAGTAATTAGCAAATGATACAAAAATGTAAGTATTTGTAGAAACAAATAAGAACGTTTAATAAAGGAAAAATTAAAAAGAAAATGATAGATACTTCTACCTCTCAGAGTGATCAAGCAAAAGGACCAAACGCATCGAGATCTACAGTAAGACACGGTAAACCGGCCTATCCTGTTCAATATCCATGTTTAGTGTCCTATTATAAATGTATGGCATGAACAAGAACGGCAATCAAAATAATAAATCAGCAATAGCATTCGTAAATGATATGTTAATTACATCAGAAACAATAAACCGTGACAAATAAAAATCCAGCTGCAAGACCTAGTCAAGAAAGTAGAAAATTACGCTTTCCAACACGGAAGCTAAAAATCTACACCCATAAATGTGAAACAATCTCGTTCAGTCCATATATTTCAAAAACTTCAAAAGCAAAGTACGACGTGAGAATAAATTCGAAAATATTCTTCCATACAACAGAAAATATCAACGGAAAATTTTCCGATGCAAACAAAGTTAGATGCTTCGGAGTCCATCTAAACTTCGGGTTAAATCACAACGACAACATAAAGACACAGTTATAGAAAGCAGATAAATTCTTCTTATACCTCATAAGACTACCTTACTCGAAAGATTCGCACAGATCAATAAAACTTCACTGCTACAAAACACTAATTAGACCAACCATTCTAATGTATGGTCGTTAAATCTGTTTCAATGTAAGTGTCAACGCCACGGAAAAATTAAGAATCATTGAAAGAAAATACATCACAGCATGTTTAGGAATATATAGATTGCCAGAATTGAAATTTAGCAAATATAGCAAATCACAAGCTATACGAAGAGCCAAATTAATCCATATCGATTCTTCATTCTTAAATTAGTCAGACCACTGGTCAAAGATACACAAAATAATCACAAACTTCATCGTCGCCCACAATCTATAGTCAAACCCGTTATACCATAAACACGTTCAAAAAACAGGTTATTTCCCCCCGGAATCCTTCACCTGTTTAGATAGCGTGAAATTAATCCAAAACAATAATAACTTAGCATTATTCTATCACTACAGCAGAAACGTAATAATAAAAAATACTGTACGATAGCGACATAGACCATAAGGATAGCAATATAAGACTTATGTATAAATTGTCAACCGTAGATTTAAGTGAGACACTCAAAGACAATAAAGATAAATATTGGTGGCTAACCACCGTAGAAAATTAAATTATAGCAATAAGAAAACCGTATGTTTAGTTAGTAAATGAACCAAAGATTGTAAGCAAAGATCACAAAAGAACAATGCAAATGTCACGTAAACTTGAGGGTTAGACGATAAAATAAAATAGCTGAGTCGTAACACAACTATTAACTTTGTTTTAATTAAACTTTATTATTAATTCAGCAATCACAATGTAACACACACTGAATTAACATAAATCACAACTCACTCCAACCACGTTATGTAAGATTTAGTTACAACAATACGTTAAGTACGCGATTGTTATAAGGATAGAGACCGGTATAGATATATTGACTATTCTAAGGATACAGAATAAGTGAGTTTTTCTGGCGATACTATGTCTGAGAAAGGCTAGGGGTGAGTGTGTCTAAGGACACAGGACTATCGGATTCGTTGATGACAATTTTGGTTAAGGAAGTGAGGGCAGTAGACACCGTCTCCGATTGGATAATAAGACGGTTGGTGGACCAGGAAGGGTTTTAGCCGCCCTCGTGAGAAAGTTGCTAACGCAACATAGCAGACGCGAGGAAAACCTACTTTCCCTGTTAACCCGTAGTAAACAATAAACGTAAAAGGAAATCTAAGACAAGAGATACTCGCTTGGCCTGAAGGACCTTAACTATGAAAATTCCAAGACCCCTGGTGGGTACTTAGGACTACTGAGGGCACGCGCCAACGATGTGCAGACATCTGGGCGCCATCCTGCCCGCGGTGTGTGGCCTGGTCTCCGATGTGAATTGACTTTATACAAACACAGTTAAATTAAGAAAATGTTCCCTGCAATTGTGTAATCATATATACGTAATTATATATCTCATACTTATACTAATTTGTAAGTTCATAGTCTAAGGAATGGTTACATTGTAAGTCAAGAAATGGTAGTATGAAGTGCAACGTTTATGTGAGCACCTATACTAGGCGTACATTACGCAAACATTAAAAACTTCGCACAAGCTGAGACCCTCAACTCATAAATCAAATTCTATTTATTTTTGATTCATTGTAGTAAATGAAATCATTTACCAACATATTTGTCACACTTTTCTCATTCAGATAAGACCAAGCACGATATAATTTGGAGCATATTTGCTTACTGAGTAAATGATAATTAAATACATATCAATAAGTAAATCTAACATCACAAATATATTAGTAAAAGTTTAATTTTGGAAAAGTTAGAAATAAAAAAGTTTTACTTTTGATTCAGCACATAGATACATTGTCTCCGCGCTATCTGCCACTTGTAGTTTAATTTGATAATCCACGATAAGATAAACTTAAGTAGATGTTTATGTATTGTTGTATATTATTATATAAAATTAATTTTAATAAAAATTTAATAAAAAATTTTAATTCAAATCAAAATGTAGTATATTTAAGAATTTATGAGTTATAATAAATTTAATTTTTTAATAATTATATTTTAATATTAATTTGAAAGAGGATTCAAAAGTAAAATCAATAAATTAATTAATTTGAAAATAGTTTTGAAAAGTGTACAAATTGCCCGTCAATTTCATTTGTGGAATAAGTCGTAACATAGTAAAAATATTGGAAAATGTTTTTAGATAAAAAATTAGATTTTATAATATTTCATTTTTAATGAAAATTATTTAAATTGAATTTTTTTTAAAATAATAAATTTAATATTTTAGTTTAAAATTTATTAAATTATATTTTTGTAAAGTTGTATAATAAATAATTGTTAAAGTAATAATTCATGAAATAATATAATGATTTATAGATTTAGTAATGTGAATGAAATTTTAAAGAATTAAATAAGTAAAATAAATTTTGTACCTTTTGTATCAGGGTTAATTAACATAATTTAATAATTTTATTATTCTCGAAAGAAAAAGAGTTAAATATATAATTATGTTTTTGTTGAATAAAAAATTATAATATATATTTAGAAATTAAATGTTAATCGATTTTTTTATATCTAGTTTTTTTAAATGAATTTAATTTATATATAATAAATATAAAAAACTTATTTAATAATTTTTTACATTATTATATAAAAAATTTATGGGATAAACTATAAATTTAAATATATAATTAAATTGTTATTATTAAGATTTATATTATAATTATATTGATTTAGTAATAATTTATATTAATGAGTATTTAATAATTTAATGATTTTATTTTAAAAATTTAAGAAATTTATATAAAATTAAGTATAATGATTATATTAGTAATATTTTATGTTTAAAATTTTTATTTTTTAATAAATTTTGAAATATATATATATATATATATAAGGAATTAGGCAAATTAAATATATTCACCTGTTTATCAAAAACATGGCTTATTGATTTTAATTTTAAGTCTATCTGCCCAATGATTTAATTATTTAATGGCTGCAGTATAATTGACTGTACAAAGATAGCATAATCAATTGTTTTTTAATTAAAAACTAGAATGAAAGAATTAATGAGATATATACTGTCTCATATATATATATAATTAATTTAAATTTTTAGTAAAAATGCTAAAATATATTTATGGGACGATAAGACCCTATAGAATTTTATATTTATATATATTAGATTTCAAATTTTTTAAATATAAATATTTAATTGGGAGGATTAGTAAATTTATAAAACTTTATTTTAAATATAAACTTTAATTAAAGAATAATTAATGATCTTGTATTATAAATTAAAAGAATAAATTACCTTAGGGATAACAGCGTAATATCTTTTTAAAGATCATATTAATAAAGATGATTGCGACCTCGATGTTGAATTAAGATAAATTTTAAATGCAGAAGTTTAATAATTAAGTCTGTTCGACTTTTAAAATCTTACATGATTTGAGTTCAAATCGACGTGAGTCAGATTGGTTTCTATCTATAAAAATAAATAAATTATTTGTACGAAAGGACTATAATTTTTAATAAAATTATATTATTAACTTTAATTAATAATTTTGATTATATTAGCAAATTAGTGCATTAAATTTAGAATTTAAATAAATTATAATAAAATTATAATATATAATAATTTTTTTTAATTTTTTATTAATAATATTTATAATTTTGATTAGAGTGGCTTTTTTAACTTTATTTGAGCGTAAAATATTAGGTTATATTCAATTACGAAAAGGTCCAAATAAATTAATAATTAAAGGTTTATTTCAACCTTTTAGAGATGCTTTAAAATTGATATCAAAGGAATTTTTTTTTTTAAATTTTAATAATTTATATTTATATAGTCCAATAATTATATTTTTTTATCATTAATATTATGATTTATTTATCCTTGAATATATTCTTTTCTCTTTATTGATTATAGAATTATTTTTTTAATATTAATTTTGAGATTAATGGTTTATCCAATTATAATAATTGGTTGAGTGTCTTTATGTAATTATTCAATTTTAGGTTCATTACGTTCAGTTTCTCAAATAATTTCATTTGAAATTTTATTATTTTTGGTTTTTTTTTTTACTAATAATTTTAATTGAGAATTATTCTTTATTTATATTTATAAAATTTCAATATAATATATATATATTTTTTATATATATCCTTTATATATTATTTTTATAATTAGAGCATTAATTGATTTAAATCGAGTTCCATTTGATTCGATTGAAGGTGAATCAGAATTAGTTTCTGGATTTAATGTTGAATATTATAGAAGATTATTTGTATTAATTTTTTTTATCTGAATATTTAAATGTTATATTTATAAGATTATTATTAACAATAATGTTTTTTGGATTAAATTGATGATCATTTAGTTTCATTTTAGTTTATTTATTGCATTTAATTTTATTAATTATAACTCGTGGTGTACTACCTCGTATTCGATATGATAAATTAATAATAATATGTTGGGTTGAATTATTAGTGTTAATTTTAATATATTTAATATTAATTTATTTAATAAAAGAATTTATTGTTTTGATAGTATTCTAATTTGTATTTAAAAAAATATTTAATTTTTAATAAAATTTTTTTATAATAAATTATTATTAATTTAAAAATTATAAAAATTTATATGTATATATGTATATATATATGTATATATATATATAGATTAAGTTTTTAATTATTATATTTAAATATATAAAAGTTTGTTTATATAAATTTAATTAATTAAAAAATTAATTTTTATTAAATTTATATATATACATATAAATAAATTATTTAATATTTATTTATTGATTTTTAATTAGTATTATTAATTTAAAAATTAATTTTGTTTTAAAAATTATATTTAAATATGTGTGTGTGTGTATTTTATATATATATTTAAATATGTGTGTATATTAATAAATCTGTATGTATTTATATAAATATATTAATATTATTAGTAAGTTTGTGTTTATATATATATATATATATATATATAAATATATGTGTATTTAAATTTTAAAATATTTATATATATATATATTTATAGATATATATATATAAATTAAATTTGATATGAGTTACATCTGGGTCATAAGTTGAACTGGAAGAAACACATACAAGAAAAAACTGAACACTTACATCTAATCAGAAATTCCATGTAGCTCGTAGCAAGAAAATCTAAATCGGACATATGCAGCCTGGTCTTATGAACTACAAAAATGGGGCATGGTTGCCAAATCAAATATGAAGAAAACAGAAACCTTCCAATCAACTATACTAACATCGATACTAAGTGCACACAAAATTCTCTAAAGCATATGACGACAAAATGGACAATTACATAAACTCGCTTGCCAAAAATAGTAATCCTTACTTGGGCTTTCGGTTCGGTTCGGGCCGAGGGTAACACACGGACGAAGATCTCTGGGGAAAAAGTGAAGTGTGAAGGGAAAAAGGAACAGGAAGCATAAAGAGGCATGAAGAAGGGAAAATAAAGAGTGAGCATACAAGGAGAAGGCAAAAGAAAAGCGAAAAAGGAGACAAGAACGGGAGAAAGCTACAAATAAAAAAAACTAGAAAAGAAGAGGTTAGGAGGCTAGAAGCGCGGCAAAACAAAGTAAGGTAGGGAAACGGCAGATGGCGACAAACAGGGGAAGACCAAGGAGTACTGGTAAAGCAGTCTTCAAAAATACACTGGACAAATACAGTTCGACAGAAAAAGAGACACCAGCCAGAGAGAAAGTAATGGAGGCAGTGGTGGAAAAAACAGAGAAAATGGAAAGAGGATTCGAGGCAATGATCGAGGAAATAAAATATATATATTGGAAAAGCAAGTGGAGGAGCTGAAGAGAGAAATGAAAGAGGAAAGGGAAAGAAGGGAAAGAAGGGAAAGACAGACAGAGAGAAAGGAGAGTGGGAATGGGAAAAGAAAGAATTATTGGGTAGAATCAGAAGAATTGGAGAGGATCAGGACAGGACAGAGAGAGAGAGAGGAAAGAAGAAGAAACATAGTAATCAAGGGAGTGGACTGGAACGAAGGAAGCAATGAAGAGACAGTAAAGGAGTTCATAAACGAAAAAATGAGGATAGGGGCAGAAGTAGAAAAAGCACATATGATAAAGGTGGGGTGGGGGGGGCAAGAACACAATAATAGTGGCAACGATGAAATCAATGGAGGAAAAAATAAGGATAATGAAGGAGAAAAGCAAATGGGAAAAGGGTGTATACATGGACGATGATCTGACAAAAAAAGAAAGGGATGGGAAGCAACACATAAGAAGGGTAGCCAGAGAAAGAATGGAACAAGGCGAATATGTAAGGACAGGATACAAGAAACTAACAATAGAGAACAAATGGTACAGGTGGAACGAAAACGGAGAGAGGCGGGAGGAAGAAAGAAAGAGAGGGGAAGGAAAATGAAAAAAGAGGAACAGGAGGGGGGACTACAATGGGGATGAAAACGTGCTTCTGAAATGTAGCAGGGCTAATAAGTAAGGACAAAAGAGAAAAGTTAAAATATAGACTACCCAAAGAATTCGACTGGAAATGCAGGGCAGCAATGACAGTAAGGAAAAAAGGAAGAGCAAAGGGAAGAATAACAACGGGTATAAATAAAAACCTAAGAGAAATAGGATATAAAGGAATTAGTGATAATATAGTTGGAAGAAAAATAATATACAATTACAAGACGTATAGGATAATGATGGTTTATAATCAAGATACATAAGGGACATGGAAAAAATAGAGGAAAGAGTAGACGGAAGAGAAGAGGAAGTGGTGATCATCGGCGGAGACTGGAACGCAAGAACGGGAGAAGAGGGAGGGTCGATAAACGAGGACGTAGGGAAAGAAAAAAACAGACGATCAAAAGACAAGACAATAAACGGGGAAGGAAGAACACTGCTAAAGATAATCAATGGCAGCGATAAAGAAGGAGAGGAGCGGACCTATATTGGCGAGAGAGGAAACTCAGTAATAGACTATGTGATTGGCAATCAGGAGGCGACAGAAGAAATAATTTACATGAAAATAGGAAAAAGAACAGAGTCAGGCCACATGCCGTTAGAAATAGAAATAGGGGGGGGGGGCGCGGAATTACAAAAAAATGAGGAAAAGGAAGAAGAAGAGAAGGAGAAGAGGGAATGGACAAACAAAAGTGTGGAAAAATACTTGGACGAATGTAAAGACTGGACCTGCAACGAAAGAACAGTAGCGGAAATGTGGACAGAAATCAACAAGAAGATAAACGAAGCAATGCAAAAGAAGAAAGTAAAGATAAGGAATAGAAAGAGAGGAAAAGAGAGTAAAAGAGAGATGAGAAGGAAGGTGACAAAGTTTATGAAAGGAAAATACAATAGAGAAGCTCTTATGGAGGAAAAAAGGCATTCAAATAGAGGTGCAAACAAAGAAAGGAAAGATACGAAGAAGAAGAAATGGTGAAAATCAAAAAGATGAAAACAGAACAAGAAGCGTGGAAATACATAAATAAATACAGAAGAAGAAGAGAGAATATAGATGAAGATTATATGAAATAAGCGAGGAAGAGTGGAAAAATCATTTTATGGAAATTTTAGAAGGAACAGAGCACAAAGAGGGCAGGGAAAAAGAGGAGCATCGAGCAGAAGAGAAAATAATGGATGAGAGAGAAGATAATATATAGAGAAGGAAGAGGTGATATACAAACTAAGAAACTTGAAGGAGAAGAAAGCAGTGGGGGAAGGCGGGTTAGAAAATGAAGTATGGAAGTATGCACCGAAGGAAGTGGGTGAAGCGTTATGGGCTCTGTTAAGGAAAATATGGAATGGGGTGAGGATACCAGAAGATTGGAAAAAAGGAGCAAATATGTCCGATATATAAAAAGAGGGACAAGAGAGCAGGGAAGGGTTACAGAAAAGTAACATTAATGGATACAGCATACAAGATCTGTGCAGGGATACTGCACGAACGACTGGAGGCAGAGATTGAAAACAAACTGAAAGAGAGCCAATTCGGATTCAGAAAAGAAAGACGCGGTATTTGTGATAAACCATATCATAGACAAACAGTTGAGTAGAGAAAAAGAAAAAATACATGCCTGCTTTGCGGACTTAAAAGCGGCGTTCGACAGGCTAAACAGAAAGAAATTGGAGGAGAAAATGAGAAAAATGGGGATTAACGAAAACTTAACCAAAAGGATTAAAATGATATACGCAGAAACAAAGAATGTGGTAAGAATCAAGAATAACAACACAAAAGAATTTTGGACAGCGAGGGGAGTCAGACAAGGATGCCCGTTGAGCCCTACGTTATTTAACATCTACGTGGCGGGGCTGGAAGAAGAATTAAGGAAAGGACAAGTCGGGGGGGGGCATAGTGGTAGGAGAAAGAAAGGTATGGTCATTGACATATGCAGACGATATTGTGCTGATGGCTGATAGAGAGGAGAAGCTAAAGGAAATGCGAAAGAGAATCGAAATATTTTTAAAGGAAACCGAATTGGAACTGAGCACGAAAAAGACCAAGAGTGTAGTTTTCGAAAAAAACGAAAGAACAAGAGGAGACAAAGAAAATGGAAATGGGGAGAACGAGAATTAGAAGAAGTGGACGAGATAAGATACCTAGGGCACATACTACTGAAAAAACGGCAGTGATGAGAAACACATAGAAGACAGGAAAAAGAGAGCAAGAATAGCAATGAAGAAAACATGGAGCGTGGAAGAAAAAATTTCCAAACAGGACAACAAGAGGAGAATGAAGATGTTTGGAACGCTGGTAGAGAACGTGGCGCTGTTTGGAGCATAGGTATGAGGCTGGAACATGGAAGAAAGGCTGGATAGAATACAAAGAAGATATGTGAAATGGAGCTTAGGTTTAGATATGACAACACCGAATTATATATCGATAGAAGAATGTAAGCTAACAGAAATCAAAGAAAAAGTATTAGGAAGAGCAGCAAGGTATGAAGGGAAAGCCATAGAGTCAAAAAAGGAACTAGTAAAGAAGTGCATAAAGGAAAGAGAGAGAAACTGGGGAAATGGCCAATAACGGAAAAGAGCAAGAAAGAGAAAGAAGGGACTAGAAAGGATGAGAAATGGAGGGACACAGATGGAAGTAAGAGAAGAGCAAGAAAAGATGACACTAGACCAAATTATAGAAGAAAGGAGAAAGAGAGAAGCAGAAGAGAGGGGGGAAAGGATAAGGGAATCAAAATATGACAAACATTATAGAAAAATCGCCAAAGAAGAGTTAGCAAAATACTTAGAAGGGAGGATGAAGTGGAAGGACAGAAAAATATTAGCAAGATTCAGATGTGGAAACGAGACTAAATCAAGGAAATACTGGAAAGAAGAGGGAGAAAAAAGATGCAAGCTATGTAAAAAGAAAGAAGAAGACCTGAGACACGTAATAGAAGAATGAGAAATAACAGGAGAACCAAGGGACACGGAAAATAATAATAATAATAATAATAATAATAATAACGATAATGATAATAATAATAATGATAATAATAATGATAATAATGATATTAATGATAATAATGATAATAATGATAATAATAATAATGATAATAATAATGATAATAGTTATCCTTACTCATCCTCAATTATTAACAAATCACACACCCATACATTCTAATTGAAACGTTAAAAACCTTCCTTATTTTATTTTGTTTTTTTTTTTATTATGGGTAATAGCACAGAAATCCCCATGCTATAGTAATTAGCAAATGATACAAAAATGTAAGTATTTGTAGAAACAAATAAGAACGTTTAATAAAGGAAAAATTAAAAAGAAAATGATAGATACTTCTACCTCTCAGAGTGATCAAGCAAAAGGACCAAACGCATCGAGATCTACAGTAAGACACGGTAAACCGGCCTATCCTGTTCAATATCCATGTTTAGTGTCCTATTATAAATGTATGGCATGAACAAGAACGGCAATCAAAATAATAAATCAGCAATAGCATTCGTAAATGATATGTTAATTACATCAGAAACAATAAACCGTGACAAATAAAAATCCAGCTGCAAGACCTAGTCAAGAAAGTAGAAAATTACGCTTTCCAACACGGAAGCTAAGAATCTACACCCATAAATGTGAAACAATCTCGTTCAGTCCATATCTTTCAAAAACTTCAAAAGCAAAGTACGACGTGAGAATAAATTCGAAAATATTCTTCCATACAACAGAAAATATCAACGGAAAATTTTCCGATGCAAACAAAGTTAGATGCTTCGGAGTCCATCTAAACTTCGGGTTAAATCACAACGACAACATAAAGACACAGTTATAGAAAGCAGATAAGTTCTTCTTATACCTCATAAGACTACCTTACTCGAAAGATTCGCACAGATCAATAAAACTTCACTGCTACAAAACACTAATTAGACCAACCATTCTAATGTATGGTCGTTAAATCTGTTTCAATGTAAGTGTCAACGCCACGGAAAAATTAAGAATCATTGAAAGAAAATACATCACAGCATGTTTAGGAATATATAGATTGCCAGAATTGAAATTTAGCAAATATAGCAAATCACAAGCTATACGAAGAGCCAAATTAATCCATATCGATTCTTCATTCTTAAATTAGTCAGACCACTGGTCAAAGATACACAAAATAATCACAAACTTCATCGTCGCCCACAATCTATAGTCAAACCCGTTATACCATAAACACGTTCAAAAAACAGGTTATTTCCCCCGGAATCCTTCACCTGTTTAGATAGCGTGAAATTAATCCAAAACAATAATAACTTAGCATTATTCTATCACTACAGCAGAAACGTAATAATAAAAAATACTGTACGATAGCGACATAGACCATAAGGATAGCAATATAAGACTTATGTATAAATTGTCAACCGTAGATTTAAGTGAGACACTCAAAGACAATAAAGATAAATATTGGTGGCTAACCACCGTAGAAAATTAAATTATAGCAATAAGAAAACCGTATGTTTAGTTAGTAAATGAACCAAAGATTGTAAGCAAAGATCACAAAAGAACAATGCAAATGTCACGTAAACTTGAGGGTTAGACGATAAAATAAAATAGCTGAGTCGTAACACAACTATTAACTTTGTTTTAATTAAACTTTATTATTAATTCAGCAATCACAATGTAACACACACTGAATTAACATAAATCACAACTCACTCCAACCACGTTATGTAAGATTTAGTTACAACAATACGTTAAGTACGCGATTGTTATAAGGATAGAGACCGGTATAGATATATTGACTATTCTAAGGATACAGAATAAGTGAGTTTTTCTGGCGATACTATGTCTGAGAAAGGCTAGGGGTGAGTGTGTCTAAGGACACAGGACTATCGGATTCGTTGATGACAATTTTGGTTAAGGAAGTGAGGGCAGTAGACACCGTCTCCGATTGGATAATAAGACGTTTGGTGGACCAGGAAGGGTTTTAGCCGCCCTCGTGAGAAAGTTGCTAACGCAACATAGCAGACGCGAGGAAAACCTACTTTCCCTGTTAACCCGTAGTAAACAATAAACGTAAAAGGAAATCTAAGACAAGAGATACTCGCTTGGCCTGAAGGACCTTAACTATGAAGATTCCAAGACCCCTGGTGGGTACTTAGGACTACTGAGGGCACGCGCCAAGGATGTGCAGACATCTGGGCGCCATCCTGCCCGCGGTGTGTGGCCTGGTCTCCGATGTGAATTGACTTTATACAAACACAGTTAAATTAAGAAAATGTTCCCTGCAATTGTGTAATCATATATACGTAATTATATATCTCATACTTATACTAATTTGTAAGTTCATAGTCTAAGGAATGGTTACATTGTAAGTCAAGAAATGGTAGTATGAAGTGCAACGTTTATGTGAGCACCTATACTAGGCGTACATTACGCAAACATTAAAAACTTCGCACAAGCTGAGACCCTCAACTCATAAATCAAATTCTATTTATTTTTGATTCATTGTAGTAAATGAAATCATTTACCAACATATTTGTCACACTTTTCTCATTCAGATAAGACCAAGCACGATATAATTTGGAGCATATTTGCTTACTGAGTAAATGATAATTAAATACATATCAATAAGTAAATCTAACATCACAAATATATTAGTAAAAGTTTAATTTTGGAAAAGTTAGAAATAAAAAAGTTTTACTTTTGATTCAGCACATAGATACATTGTCTCCGCGCTATCTGCCACTTGTAGTTTAATTTGATAATCCACGATAAGATAAACTTAAGTAGATGTTTATGTATTGTTGTATATTATTATATAAAATTAATTTTAATAAAAATTTAATAAAAAATTTTAATTCAAATCAAAATGTAGTATATTTAAGAATTTATGAGTTATAATAAATTTAATTTTTTAATAATTATATTTTAATATTAATTTGAAAGAGGATTCAAAAGTAAAATCAATAAATTAATTAATTTGAAAATAGTTTTGAAAAGTGTACAAATTGCCCGTCAATTTCATTTGTGGAATAAGTCGTAACATAGTAAAAATATTGGAAAATGTTTTTAGATAAAAAATTAGATTTTATAATATTTCATTTTTAATGAAAATTATTTAAATTGAATTTTTTTTAAAATAATAAATTTAATATTTTAGTTTAAAACTTATTAAATTATATTTTTGTAAAGTTGTATAATAAATAATTGTTAAAGTAATAATTTATGAAATAATATAATGATTTATAGATTTAGTAATGTGAATGAAATTTTAAAGAATTAAATAAGTAAAATAAATTTTGTACCTTTTGTATCAGGGTTAATTAACATAATTTAATAATTTTATTATTCTCGAAAGAAAAAGAGTTAAATATATAATTATGTTTTTGTTGAATAAAAAATTATAATATATATTTAGAAATTAAATGTTAATCGATTTTTTTATATCTAGTTTTTTTTAAATGAATTTAATTTATATATAATAAATATAAAAAACTTATTTAATAATTTTTTACATTATTATATAAAAAATTTATGGGATAAACTATAAATTTAAATATATAATTAAATTGTTATTATTAAGATTTATATTATAATTATATTGATTTAGTAATAATTTATATTAATGAGTATTTAATAATTTAATGATTTTATTTTAAAAATTTAAGAAATTTATATAAAATTAAGTATAATGATTATATTAGTAATATTTTATGTTTAAAATTTTTATTTTTTAATAAATTTTGAAATATATATATATATATATATATAAGGAATTAGGCAAATTAAATATATTCACCTGTTTATCAAAAACATGGCTTATTGATTTTAATTTTAAGTCTATCTGCCCAATGATTTAATTATTTAATGGCTGCAGTATAATTGACTGTACAAAGATAGCATAATCAATTGTTTTTTAATTAAAAACTAGAATGAAAGAATTAATGAGATATATACTGTCTCATATATATATATAATTAATTTAAATTTTTAGTAAAAATGCTAAAATATATTTATGGGACGATAAGACCCTATAGAATTTTATATTTATATATATTAGATTTCAAATTTTTTAAATATAAATATTTAATTGGGAGGATTAGTAAATTTATAAAACTTTATTTTAAATATAAACTTTAATTAAAGAATAATTAATGATCTTGTATTATAAATTAAAAGAATAAATTACCTTAGGGATAACAGCGTAATATCTTTTTAAAGATCATATTAATAAAGATGATTGCGACCTCGATGTTGAATTAAGATAAATTTTAAATGCAGAAGTTTAATAATTAAGTCTGTTCGACTTTTAAAATCTTACATGATTTGAGTTCAAATCGACGTGAGTCAGATTGGTTTCTATCTATAAAAATAAATAAATTATTTGTACGAAAGGACTATAATTTTTAATTAAATTATATTATTAACTTTAATTAATAATTTTGATTATATTAGCAAATTAGTGCATTAAATTTAGAATTTAAATAAATTATAATAAAATTATAATATATAATAATTTTTTTTAAATTTTTTATTAATATTTATAATTTTGATTAGAGTGGCTTTTTTAACTTTATTTGAGCGTAAAATATTAGGTTATATTCAATTACGAAAAGGTCCAAATAAATTAATAATTAAAGGTTTATTTCAACCTTTTAGAGATGCTTTAAAATTGATATCAAAGGAATTTATTTTTAAATTTTAATAATTTATATTTATATAGTCCAATAATTATATTTTTTTTATCATTAATATTATGATTTATTTATCCTTGAATATATTCTTTTCTCTTTATTGATTATAGAATTATTTTTTTAATATTAATTTTGAGATTAATGGTTTATCCAATTATAATAATTGGTTGAGTGTCTTTATGTAATTATTCAATTTTAGGTTCATTACGTTCAGT
>NW_022885248.1:0-26007 GCF_011952205.1 Bombus bifarius
TTTTTTTTAAATGAATTTAATTTATATATAATAAATATAAAAAACTTATTTAATAATTTTTTACATTATTATATAAAAAATTTATGGGATAAACTATAAATTTAAATATATAATTAAATTGTTATTATTAAGATTTATATTATAATTATATTGATTTAGTAATAATTTATATTAATGATTATTTAATAATTTAATGATTTTATTTTAAAAATTTAAGAAATTTATATAAAATTAAGTATAATGATTATATTAGTAATATTTTATGTTTAAAATTTTTATTTTTTAATAAATTTTGAAATATATATATATATATATATATAAGGAATTAGGCAAATTAAATATATTCACCTGTTTATCAAAAACATGGCTTATTGATTTTAATTTTAAGTCTATCTGCCCAATGATTTAATTATTTAATGGCTGCAGTATAATTGACTGTACAAAGATAGCATAATCAATTGTTTTTTAATTAAAAACTAGAATGAAAGAATTAATGAGATATATACTGTCTCATATATATATATAATTATTTTCAATTTTTAGTAAAAATGCTAAAATATATTTATGGGACGATAAGACCCTATAGAATTTTATATTTATATATATTAGATTTTAAATTTTTTAAATATAAATATTTAATTGGGAGGATTAGTAAATTTATAAAACTTTATTTTAAATATAAACTTTAATTAAAGAATAATTAATGATCTTGTATTATAAATTAAAAGAATAAATTACCTTAGGGATAACAGCGTAATATCTTTTTAAAGATCATATTAATAAAGATGATTGCGACCTCGATGTTGAATTAAGATAAATTTTAAATGCAGAAGTTTAATAATTAAGTCTGTTCGACTTTTAAAATCTTACATGATTTGAGTTCAAATCGACGTGAGTCAGATTGGTTTCTATCTATAAAAATAAATAAATTATTTGTACGAAAGGACTATAATTTTTAATTAAATTATATTATTAACTTTAATTAATAATTTTGATTATATTAGCAAATTAGTGCATTAAATTTAGAATTTAAATAAATTATAATAAAATTATAATATATAATAATTTTTTTTAATTTTTTATTAATAATATTTATAATTTTGATTAGAGTGGCTTTTTTAACTTTATTTGAGCGTAAAATATTAGGTTATATTCAATTACGAAAAGGTCCAAATAAATTAATAATTAAAGGTTTATTTCAACCTTTTAGAGATGCTTTAAAATTGATATCAAAGGAATTTTTTTTTAAATTTTAATAATTTATATTTATATAGTCCAATAATTATATTTTTTTTATCATTAATATTATGATTTATTTATCCTTGAATATATTCTTTTCTCTTTATTGATTATAGAATTATTTTTTTAATATTAATTTTGAGATTAATGGTTTATCCAATTATAATAATTGGTTGAGTGTCTTTATGTAATTATTCAATTTTAGGTTCATTACGTTCAGTTTCTCAAATAATTTCATTTGAAATTTTATTATTTTTGGTTTTTTTTACTAATAATTTTAATTGAGAATTATTCTTTATTTATATTTATAAAATTTCAATATAATATATATATATTTTTATATATATCCTTTATATATTATTTTTATAATTAGAGCATTAATTGATTTAAATCGAGTTCCATTTGATTTGATTGAAGGTGAATCAGAATTAGTTTCTGGATTTAATGTTGAATATTATAGAAGATTATTTGTATTAATTTTTTTTATCTGAATATTTAAATGTTACATTTATAAGATTATTATTAACAATAATGTTTTTTGGATTAAATTGATGATCATTTAGTTTTATTTTAGTTTATTTATTTCATTTAATTTTATTAATTATAATTCGTGGTGTACTACCTCGTATTCGATATGATAAATTAATAATAATATGTTGGGTTGAATTATTAGTGTTAATTTTAATATATTTAATATTAATTTATTTAATAAAAGAATTTATTGTTTTGATAGTATTCTAATTTGTATTTAAAAAAATATTTAATTTTTAATAAAATTTTTTTATAATAAATTATTATTAATTTAAAAATTATAAAAATTTATATGTATATATGTATATATATATGTATATATATATATAGATTAAGTTTTTAATTATTATATTTAAATATATAAAAGTTTGTTTATATAAATTTAATTAATTAAAAAATTAATTTTTATTAAATTTATATATATACATATAAATAAATTATTTAATATTTATTTATTGATTTTTAATTAGTATTATAAATTTAAAAATTAATTTTGTTTTAAAAATTATATTTAAATATGTGTGTGTGTGTATTTTATATATATATTTAAATATGTGTGTATATTAATAAATCTGTATGTATTTATATAAATATATTAATATTATTAGTAAGTTTGTGTTTATATATATATATATATATATATATATATATATATATATATAAATATAAATAAGCAGATTTGTGTGTGTATTTAAATATATTAAATATATATATATATATATATATAAATATATGTGTATTTAAATTTTAAAATATTTATATATATATATATATTTATAGATATATATATAAATTAAATTTGATATGAGTTACATCTGGGTCATAAGTTGAACTGGAAGAAACACATACAAGAAAAAACTGAACACTTACATCTAATCAGAAATTCCATGTAGCTCGTAGCAAGAAAATCTAAATCGGACATATGCAGCCTGGTCTTATGAACTACAAAAATGGGGCATGGTTGCCAAATCAAATATGAAGAAAACAGAAACCTTCCAATCAACTATACTAACATCGATACTAAGTGCACACAAAATTCTCTAAAGCATATCACGACAAAATGGACAATTACATAAACTCGCTTGCCAAAAATAGTAATCCTTACTTGGGCTTTCGGTTCGGTTCGGGCCGAGGGTAACACACGGACGGAGATCTCTGGGGAAAAAGTGAAGTGTGAAGGGAAAAAGGAACAGGAAGCATAAAGAGGCATGAAGAAGGGAAAATAAAGAGTGAGCATACAAGGAGAAGGCAAAAGAAAAGCGAAAAAGGAGACAAGAACGAGAGAAAGCTACAAATAAGAAAAAACTAGAAAAGAAGAGGTTAGGAGGCTAGAAGCGCGGCAAAACAAAGTAAGGTAGGGAGACGGCAGATGGCGACAAACAGGGGAAGACCAAGGAGTACTGGTAACGCAGTCTTCAAAAATACACTGGACAAATACAGTTCGACAGAAAAAGAGACACCAGCCAGAGAGAAAGTAATGGAGGCAGTGGTGGAAGAAATAGAGAAAATGGAAAGAGGATTCGAGGCAATGATCGAGGAAATAAAATATATATATATGGAAAAGCAAGTGGAGGAGCTGAAGAGAGAAATGAAAGAGGAAAGGGAAAGAAGGGAAAGAAGGGAAAGAGAGACAGACAGAGAGAAAGGAGAGTGGGAATGGGAAAAGAAAGAATTATTAGGTAGAATCAGAAGAATTGGAGAGGATCAGGACAGGGCAGAGAGAGAGGAAAGAAGAAGAAACATAGTAATCAAGGGAGTGGACTGGAACGAAGGAAGCAATGAAGAGACAGTAAAGGAGTTCATAAACGAAAAAATGAGGATAGGGGCAGAAGTAGAAAAAGCACATATGATAAAGGTGGGGTGGGGGGGGCAAGAACACAATAATAGTGGCAACGATGAAATCAATGGAGGAAAAAATAAGGATAATGAAGGAGAAAAGCAAATGGGAAAAGGGTGTATACATGGACGATGATCTGACAAAAAAAAGAAAGGGATGGGAAGCAACACATAAGAAGGGTAGCCAGAGAAAGAATGGAACAAGGCGAATATGTAAGGACAGGATACAAGAAACTAACAATAGAGAACAAATGGTACAGGTGGAACGAAAACGAAGAGAGGCTGGAGGAAGAAAGAAAGAGAGGGGAAGGAAAATGAAAAAAGAGGAACAGGAGGGGGGACTACAATGGGGATGAAAACGTGCTTCTGAAATGTAGCAGGGCTAATAAGTAAGGACAAAAGAGAAAAGTTAAAATATAGACTACCCAAAGAATTCGACTGGAAATGCAGGGCAGCAATGACAGTAAGGAAAAAAGGAAGAGCAAAGGGAAGAATAACAACGGGTATAAATAAAAACCTAAGAGAAATAGGATATAAAGGAATTAGTGATAATATAGTTGGAAGAAAAATAATATACAATTACAAGACGTATAGGATAATGATGGTTTATAATCAAGATACATAAGGGACATGGAAAAAATAGAGGAAAGAGTAGACGGAAGAGAAGAGGAAGTGGTGATCATCGGCGGAGACTGGAACGCAAGAACGGGAGAAGAGGGAGGGTCGATAAACGAGGACGTAGGGAAAGAAAAAAACAGACGATCAAAAGACAAGACAATAAACGTGGAAGGAAGAACACTGCTAAAGATAATCAATGGCAGCGATAAAGAAGGAGAGGAGCGGACCTATATTGGCGAGAGAGGAAACTACTGAGTTTCTATTACTGAATAGACTACGTGATTGGCAATCAGGAGGCGACAGAAGAAATAATTTACATGAAAATAGGAAAAAGAACAGAGTCAGGCCACATGCCGTTAGAAATAGAAATAGGGGGGGGGGGCGGAATTACAAAAAAATGAGGAAAAGGAAGAAGAAGAGAAGGAGAAGAGGGAATGGACAAACAAAAGTGTGGAAAAATACTTGGACGAATGTAAAGACTGGACCTGCAACGGAAGAACAGTAGCGGAAATGTGGACAGAAATCAACAAGAAGATAAACGAAGCAATGCAAAAGAAGAAAGTAAAGATAAGGAATAGAAAGAGAGGAAAAGAGAGTAAAAGAGAGATGAGAAGGAAGGTGACAAAGTTTATGAAAGGAAAATACAGTAGAGAAGCTCTTATGGAGGAAAAAGGCATTCAAATAGAGGTGCAAACAAAGAAAGGAAAGATACGAAGAAGAAGAAATGGTGAAAATCAAGAAGATCAAAACAGAACAAGAAGCGTGGAAATACATAAATAAATACAGAAGAAGAAGAGAGAATATAGATGAAGATTATATGAAATAAGCGAGGAAGAGTGGAAAAATCATTTTATGGAAATTTTAGAAGGAACAGAGCACAAAGAGGGCAGGAAAAAAGAGGAGCATCGAGCAGAAGAGAAAATAATGGAGGAGAGAGAAGATAATATATAGAGAAGGAAGAGGTGATATACAAACTAAGAAACTTGAAGGAGAAGAAAGCAATGGGGGAAGGCGGGTTAGAAAATGAAGTATGGAAGTATGCACCGAAGGAAGTGGGTGAAGCGTTATGGGCTCTGTTAAGGAAAATATGGAATGGGGTGAGGATACCAGAAGATTGGAAAAAAGGAGCAAACATGTCCGATATATAAAAAGAGCGACAAGAGAGCAGGGAAGGGTTACAGAAAAGTAACATTAATGGATACAGCATACAGGGATACTGCACGAACGACTGAAGGCAGAGATTGAAAACAAACTGAAAGAGAGCCAATTCGGATTCAGAAAAGAAAGACGCGGTATTTGTGATAAACCATAGACAAACAGTTGAGTAGAGAAAAAGAAAAACTACATGCCTGCTTTGCGGACTTAAAAGCGGCGTTCGACAGGCTAAACAGAAAGAAATTGGAGGAGAAAATGAGAAAAATGGGGATTAACGAAAACTTAACCAAAAGGATTAAAATGATATACGCAGAAACAAAGAATGTGGTAAGAATCAAGAATAACAACACAAAAGAATTTTGGACAGCGAGGGGAGTCAGACAAGGATGCCCGTTGAGCCCTACGTTATTTAACATCTACGTGGCGGGGCTGGAAGAAGAATTAAGGAAAGGACAAGTCGGGGGGGGGGCATAGTGGTAGGAGAAAGAAAGGTATGGTCATTGACATATGCAGACGATATTGTGCTGATGGCTGATAGAGAGGAGAAGCTAAAGGAAATGCTAAAGAGAATCGAAATATTTTTAAAGGAAACCGAATTGGAACTGAGCACGAAAAAGGCCAAGAGTGTAGTTTTCGAAAAAAACGAAAGAACAAGAGGAGACAAAGAAAATGGAAATGGGGAGAACGAGAATTAGAAGAAGTGGACGAGATAAGATACCTAGGGTACATACTACTGAAAAAACGGTAGTGATGAGAAACACATAGAAGACAGGAAAAAGAGAGCAAGAATAGCAATGAAGAAAACATGGAGCGTGGAAGAAAAAATTTCCAAACAGGACAACAAGAGGAGAATGAAGATGTTTGGAACGCTGGTAGAGAACGTGGCGCTGTTTGGAGCATAGGTATGAGGCTGGAACATGGAAGAAAGGCTGGATAGAATACAAAGAAGATATGTGAAATGGAGCTTAGGTTTAGATATGACAACACCGAATTATATATCGATAGAAGAATGTAAGCTAACAGAAATCAAAGAAAAAGTATTAGGAAGAGCAGCAAGGTATGAAGGGAAAGCCATAGAGTCAAAAAAGGAACTAGTAAAGAAGTGCATAAAGGAAAGAGAGAGAAACTGGGGAAATGGCCAATAACGGAAAAGAGCAAGAAAGAGAAAGAAGGGGCTAGAAAGGATGAGAAATGGAGGGACACAGATGGAAGTAAGAGAAGAGCAAGAAAAGATGACACTAGACCAAATTATAGAAGAAAGGAGAAAGAGAGAAGCAGAAGAGAGGGGGGAAAGGATAAGGGAATCAAAATATGACAAACATTATAGAAAAATCGCCAAAGAAGAGTTAGCAAAATACTTAGAAGGGAGGATGAAGTGGAAGGACAGAAAAATATTAGCAAGATTCAGATGTGGAAACGAGACTAAATCAAGGGAATACTGGAAAGAAGAGGGAGAAAAAAGATGCAAGCTATGTAAAAAGAAAGAAGAAGACCTGAGACACGTAATAGAAGAATGAGAAATAACAGGAGAACCAAGGGACACGGAAAATAATAATAATAATAATAATAATAATAACGATAATGATAATAATAATAATGATAATAATAATGATAATAATGATAATAATGATAATAATGATGATGATGATGATGATGATGATGATGATGATGATAATAATAATGATAATAATAATGATAATAATGATAATAATGATAATAATGATGATGATGATGATAATAATAATAATAATAATAATAATAATGATAATAATGATAATAATGATATTAATGATAATAATGATAATAATGATAATAATAATAATGATAATAATAATGATAATAGTTATCCTTACTCATCCTCAATTATTAACAAATCACACACCCATACATTCTAATTGAAACGTTAAAAACCTTCCTTATTTTATTTTGTTTTTTTTTTATTATGGGTAATAGCACAGAAATCCCCATGCTATAGTAATTAGCAAATGATACAAAAATGTAAGTATTTGTAGAAACAAATAAGAACGTTTAATAAAGGAAAAATTAAAAAGAAAATGATAGATACTTCTACCTCTCAGAGTGATCAAGCAAAAGGACCAAACGCATCGAGATCTACAGTAAGACACGGTAAACCGGCCTATCCTGTTCAATATCCATGTTTAGTGTCCTATTATAAATGTATGGCATGAACAAGAACGGCAATCAAAATAATAAATCAGCAATAGCATTCGTAAATGATATGTTAATTACATCAGAAACAATAAACCGTGACAAATAAAAATCCAGCTGCAAGACCTAGTCAAGAAAGTAGAAAATTACGCTTTCCAACACGGAAGCTAAGAATCTACACCCATAAATGTGAAACAATCTCGTTCAGTCCATATATTTCAAAAACTTCAAAAGCAAAGTACGACGTGAGAATAAATTCGAAAATATTCTTCCATACAACAGAAAATATCAACGGAAAATTTTCCGATGCAAACAAAGTTAGATGCTTCGGAGTCCATCTAAACTTCGGGTTAAATCACAACGACAACATAAAGACACAGTTATAGAAAGCAGATAAATTCTTCTTATACCTCATAAGACTACCTTACTCGAAAGATTCGCACAGATCAATAAAACTTCACTGCTACAAAACACTAATTAGACCAACCATTCTAATGTATGGTCGTTAAATCTGTTTCAATGTAAGTGTCAACGCCACGGAAAAATTAAGAATCATTGAAAGAAAATACATCACAGCATGTTTAGGAATATATAGATTGCCAGAATTGAAATTTAGCAAATATAGCAAATCACAAGCTATACGAAGAGCCAAATTAATCCATATCGATTCTTCATTCTTAAATTAGTCAGACCACTGGTCAAAGATACACAAAATAATCACAAACTTCATCGTCGCCCACAATCTATAGTCAAACCCGTTATACCATAAACACGTTCAAAAAACAGGTTATTTCCCCCCGGAATCCTTCACCTGTTTAGATAGCGTGAAATTAATCCAAAACAATAATAACTTAGCATTATTCTATCACTACAGCAGAAACGTAATAATAAAAAATACTGTACGATAGCGACATAGACCATAAGGATAGCAATATAAGACTTATGTATAAATTGTCAACCGTAGATTTAAGTGAGACACTCAAAGACAATAAAGATAAATATTGGTGGCTAACCACCGTAGAAAATTAAATTATAGCAATAAGAAAACCGTATGTTTAGTTAGTAAATGAACCAAAGATTGTAAGCAAAGATCACAAAAGAACAATGCAAATGTCACGTAAACTTGAGGGTTAGACGATAAAATAAAATAGCTGAGTCGTAACACAACTATTAACTTTGTTTTAATTAAACTTTATTATTAATTCAGCAATCACAATGTAACACACACTGAATTAACATAAATCACAACTCACTCCAACCACGTTATGTAAGATTTAGTTACAACAATACGTTAAGTACGCGATTGTTATAAGGATAGAGACCGGTATAGATATATTGACTATTCTAAGGATACAGAATAAGTGAGTTTTTCTGGCGATACTATGTCTGAGAAAGGCTAGGGGTGAGTGTGTCTAAGGACACAGGACTATCGGATTCGTTGATGACAATTTTGGTTAAGGAAGTGAGGGCAGTAGACACCGTCTCCGATTGGATAATAAGACGGTTGGTGGACCAGGAAGGGTTTTAGCCGCCCTCGTGAGAAAGTTGCTAACGCAACATAGCAGACGCGAGGAAAACCTACTTTCCCTGTTAACCCGTAGTAAACAATAAACGTAAAAGGAAATCTAAGACAAGAGATACTCGCTTGGCCTGAAGGACCTTAACTATGAAAATTCCAAGACCCCTGGTGGGTACTTAGGACTACTGAGGGCACGCGCCAAGGATGTGCAGACATCTGGGCGCCATCCTGCCCGCGGTGTGTGGCCTGGTCTCCGATGTGAATTGACTTTATACAAACACAGTTAAATTAAGAAAATGTTCCCTGCAATTGTGTAATCATATATACGTAATTATATATCTCATACTTATACTAATTTGTAAGTTCATAGTCTAAGGAATGGTTACATTGTAAGTCAAGAAATGGTAGTATGAAGTGCAACGTTTATGTGAGCACCTATACTAGGCGTACATTACGCAAACATTAAAAACTTCGCACAAGCTGAGACCCTCAACTCATAAATCAAATTCTATTTATTTTTGATTCATTGTAGTAAATGAAATCATTTACCAACATATTTGTCACACTTTTCTCATTCAGATAAGACCAAGCACGATATAATTTGGAGCATATTTGCTTACTGAGTAAATGATAATTAAATACATATCAATAAGTAAATCTAACATCACAAATATATTAGTAAAAGTTTAATTTTGGAAAAGTTAGAAATAAAAAAGTTTTACTTTTGATTCAGCACATAGATACATTGTCTCCGCGCTATCTGCCACTTGTAGTTTAATTTGATAATCCACGATAAGATAAACTTAAGTAGATGTTTATGTATTGTTGTATATTATTATATAAAATTAATTTTAATAAAAATTTAATAAAAAATTTTAATTCAAATCAAAATGTAGTATATTTAAGAATTTATGAGTTATAATAAATTTAATTTTTTAATAATTATATTTTAATATTAATTTGAAAGAGGATTCAAAAGTAAAATCAATAAATTAATTAATTTGAAAATAGTTTTGAAAAGTGTACAAATTGCCCGTCAATTTCATTTGTGGAATAAGTCGTAACATAGTAAAAATATTGGAAAATGTTTTTAGATAAAAAATTAGTTTTTATAATATTTCATTTTTAATGAAAATTATTTAAATTGAATTTTTTTTAAATAATAAATTTAATATTTTAGTTTAAAATTTATTAAATTATATTTTTGTAAAGTTGTATAATAAATAATTGTTAAAGTAATAATTTATGAAATAATATAATGATTTATAGATTTAGTAATGTGAATGAAATTTTAAAGAATTAAATAAGTAAAATAAATTTTGTACCTTTTGTATCAGGGTTAATTAACATAATTTAATCATTTTATTATTCTCGAAAGAAAAAGAGTTAAATATATAATTATGTTTTTGTTGAATAAAAAATTATAATATATATTTAGAAATTAAATGTTAATCGATTTTTTTATATCTAGTTTTTTTTAAATGAATTTAATTTATATATAATAAATATAAAAAACTTATTTAATAATTTTTTACATTATTATATAAAAAATTTATGGGATAAACTATAAATTTAAATATATAATTAAATTGTTATTATTAAGATTTATATTATAATTATATTGATTTAGTAATAATTTATATTAATGAGTATTTAATAATTTAATGATTTTATTTTAAAAATTTAAGAAATTTATATAAAATTAAGTATAATGATTATATTAGTAATATTTTATGTTTAAAATTTTTATTTTTTAATAAATTTTGAAATATATATATATATATAAGGAATTAGGCAAATTAAATATATTCACCTGTTTATCAAAAACATGGCTTATTGATTTTAATTTTAAGTCTATCTGCCCAATGATTTAATTATTTAATGGCTGCAGTATAATTGACTGTACAAAGATAGCATAATCAATTGTTTTTTAATTAAAAACTAGAATGAAAGAATTAATGAGATATATACTGTCTCATATATATATATAATTAATTTCAATTTTTAGTAAAAATGCTAAAATATATTTATGGGACGATAAGACCCTATAGAATTTTATATTTATATATATTAGATTTTAAATTTTTTAAATATAAATATTTAATTGGGAGGATTAGTAAATTTATAAAACTTTATTTTAAATATAAACTTTAATTAAAGAATAATTAATGATCTTGTATTATAAATTAAAAGAATAAATTACCTTAGGGATAACAGCGTAATATCTTTTTAAAGATCATATTAATAAAGATGATTGCGACCTCGATGTTGAATTAAGATAAATTTTAAATGCAGAAGTTTAATAATTAAGTCTGTTCGACTTTTAAAATCTTACATGATTTGAGTTCAAATCGACGTGAGTCAGATTGGTTTCTATCTATAAAAATAAATAAATTATTTGTACGAAAGGACTATAATTTTTAATTAAATTATATTATTAACTTTAATTAATAATTTTGATTATATTAGCAAATTTAGTGCATTAAATTTAGAATTTAAATAAATTATAATAAAATTATAATATATAATAATTTTTTTTTTAAATTTTTTATTAATAATATTTATAATTTTGATTAGAGTGGCTTTTTTAACTTTATTTGAGCGTAAAATATTAGGTTATATTCAATTACGAAAAGGTCCAAATAAATTAATAATTAAAGGTTTATTTCAACCTTTTAGAGATGCTTTAAAATTGATATCAAAGGAATTTTTTTTTTAAATTTTAATAATTTATATTTATATAGTCCAATAATTATATTTTTTATCATTAATATTATGATTTATTTATCCTTGAATATATTCTTTTCTCTTTATTGATTATAGAATTATTTTTTTAATATTAATTTTGAGATTAATGGTTTATCCAATTATAATAATTGGTTGAGTGTCTTTATGTAATTATTCAATTTTAGGTTCATTACGTTCAGTTTCTCAAATAATTTCATTTGAAATTTTATTATTTTTGGTTTTTTTTTTACTAATAATTTTAATTGAGAATTATTCTTTATTTATATTTATAAAATTTCAATATAATATATATATATTTTTTATATATATCCTTTATATATTATTTTTATAATTAGAGCATTAATTGATTTAAATCGAGTTCCATTTGATTTGATTGAAGGTGAATCAGAATTAGTTTCTGGATTTAATGTTGAATATTATAGAAGATTATTTGTATTAATTTTTTTTATCTGAATATTTAAATGTTACATTTATAAGATTATTATTAACAATAATGTTTTTTGGATTAAATTGATGATCATTTAGTTTTATTTTAGTTTATTTATTTCATTTAATTTTATTAATTATAATTCGTGGTGTACTACCTCGTATTCGATATGATAAATTAATAATAATATGTTGGGTTGAATTATTAGTGTTAATTTTAATATATTTAATATTAATTTATTTAATAAAAGAATTTATTGTTTTGATAGTATTCTAATTTGTATTTAAAAAAATATTTAATTTTTAATAAAATTTTTTTATAATAAATTATTATTAATTTAAAAATTATAAAAATTTATATGTATATATGTATATATATATGTATATATATATATAGATTAAGTTTTTAATTATTATATTTAAATATATAAAAGTTTGTTTATATAAATTTAATTAATTAAAAAATTAATTTTTATTAAATTTATATATATACATATAAATAAATTATTTAATATTTATTTATTGATTTTTAATTAGTATTATAAATTTAAAAATTAATTTTGTTTTAAAAATTATATTTAAATATGTGTGTGTGTGTATTTTATATATATATTTAAATATGTGTGTATATTAATAAATCTGTATGTATTTATATAAATATATTAATATTATTAGTAAGTTTGTGTTTATATATATATATATATATATATATATATATATATATATATAAATATAAATAAGCAGATTTGTGTGTGTATTTAAATATATTAAATATATATATATATATATATATATAAATATATGTGTATTTAAATTTTAAAATATTTATATATATATATATATTTATAGATATATATATAAATTAAATTTGATATGAGTTACATCTGGGTCATAAGTTGAACTGGAAGAAACACATACAAGAAAAAACTGAACACTTACATCTAATCAGAAATTCCATGTAGCTCGTAGCAAGAAAATCTAAATCGGACATATGCAGCCTGGTCTTATGAACTACAAAAATGGGGCATGGTTGCCAAATCAAATATGAAGAAAACAGAAACCTTCCAATCAACTATACTAACATCGATACTAAGTGCACACAAAATTCTCTAAAGCATATCACGACAAAATGGACAATTACATAAACTCGCTTGCCAAAAATAGTAATCCTTACTTGGGCTTTCGGTTCGGTTCGGGCCGAGGGTAACACACGGACGGAGATCTCTGTGGAAAAAGTGAAGTGTGAAGGGAAAAAGGAACAGGAAGCATAAAGAGGCATGAAGAAGGGAAAATAAAGAGTGAGCATACAAGGAGAAGGCAAAAGAAAAGCGAAAAAGGAGACAAGAACGAGAGAAAGCTACAAATAAGAAAAACTAGAAAAGAAGAGGTTAGGAGGCTAGAAGCGCGGCAAAACAAAGTAAGGTAGGGAGACGGCAGATGGCGACAAACAGGGGAAGACCAAGGAGTACTGGTAACGCAGTCTTCAAAAATACACTGGACAAATACAGTTCGACAGAAAAAGAGACACCAGCCAGAGAGAAAGTAATGGAGGCAGTGGTGGAAGAAATAGAGAAAATGGAAAGAGGATTCGAGGCAATGATCGAGGAAATAAAATATATATATATTGGAAAAGCAAGTGGAGGAGCTGAAGAGAGAAATGAAAGGGAAAGAAGGGAAAGAAGGGAAAGAGAGACAGACAGAGAGAAAGGAGAGTGGGAATGGGAAAAGAAAGAATTATTAGGTAGAATCAGAAGAATTGGTGAGGATCAGGACAGGGCAGAGAGAGAGGAAAGAAGAAGAAACATAGTAATCAAGGGAGTGGACTGGAACGAAGGAAGCAATGAAGAGACAGTAAAGGAGTTCATAAACGAAAAAATGAGGATAGGGGCAGAAGTAGAAAAAGCACATATGATAAAGGTGGGGTGGGGGGGGCAAGAACACAATAATAGTGGCAACGATGAAATCAATGGAGGAAAAAATAAGGATAATGAAGGAGAAAAGCAAATGGGAAAAGGGTGTATACATGGACGATGATCTGACAAAAAAAAGAAAGGGATGGGAAGCAACACATAAGAAGGGTAGCCAGAGAAAGAATGGAACAAGGCGAATATGTAAGGACAGGATACAAGAAACTAACAATAGAGAACAAATGGTACAGGTGGAACGAAAACGGAGAGAGGCTGGAGGAAGAAAGAAAGAGAGGGGAAGGAAAATGAAAAAAGAGGAACAGGAGGGGGGACTACAATGGGGATGAAAACGTGCTTCTGAAATGTAGCAGGGCTAATAAGTAAGGACAAAAGAGAAAAGTTAAAATATAGACTACCCAAAGAATTCGACTGGAAATGCAGGGCAGCAATGACAGTAAGGAAAAAAGGAAGAGCAAAGGGAAGAATAATAACGGATATAAATAAAAACCTAAGAGAAATAGGATATAAAGGAATTAGTGATAATATAGTTGGAAGAAAAATAATATACAATTACAAGACGTATAGGATAATGATGGTTTATAATCAAGATACATAAGGGACATGGAAAAAATAGAGGAAAGAGTAGATGGAAGAGAAGAGGAAGTGGTGATCATCGGCGGAGACTGGAACGCAAGAACGGGAGAAGAGGGAGGGTCGATAAACGAGGACGTAGGGAAAGAAAAAAACAGACGATCAAAAGACAAGACAATAAACGTGGAAGGAAGAACACTGCTAAAGATAATCAATGGCAGCGATAAAGAAGGAGAGGAGCGGACCTATATTGGCGAGAGAGGAAACTACTGAGTTTCTATTACTGAATAGACTACGTGATTGGCAATCAGGAGGCGACAGAAGAAATAATTTACATGAAAATAGGAAAAAGAACAGAGTCAGGCCACATGCCGTTAGAAATAGAAATAGGGGGGGGGGGGCGGAATTACAAAAAAATGAGGAAAAGGAAGAAGAAGAGAAGGAGAAGAGGGAATGGACAAACAAAAGTGTGGAAAAATACTTGGACGAATGTAAAGACTGGACCTGCAACGGAAGAACAGTAGCGGAAATGTGGACAGAAATCAACAAGAAGATAAACGAAGCAATGCAAAAGAAGAAAGTAAGGATAAGGAATAGAAAGAGAGGAAAAGAGAGTAAAAGAGAGATGAGAAGGAAGGTGACAAAGTTTATGAAAGGAAAATACAGTAGAGAAGCTCTTATGGAGGAAAAAAGGCATTCAAATAGAGGTGCAAACAAAGAAAGGAAAGATACGAAGAAGAAGAAATGGTGAAAATCAAGAAGATCAAAACAGAACAAGAAGCGTGGAAATACATAAATAAATACAGAAGAAGAAGAGAGAATATAGATGAAGATTATATGAAATAAGCGAGGAAGAGTGGAAAAATCATTTTATGGAAATTTTAGAAGGAACAGAGCACAAAGAGGGCAGGAAAAAAGAGGAGCATCGAGCAGAAGAGAAAATAATGGAGGAGAGAGAAGATAATATATAGAGATGGAAGAGGTGATATACAAACTAAGAAACTTGAAGGAGAAGAAAGCAATGGGGGAAGGCGGGTTAGAAAATGAAGTATGGAAGTATGCACCGAAGGAAGTGGGTGAAGCGTTATGGGCTCTGTTAAGGAAAATATGGAATGGGGTGAGGATACCAGAAGATTGGAAAAAAGGAGCAAACATGTCCGATATATAAAAAGAGCGACAAGAGAGCAGGGAAGGGTTACAGAAAAGTAACATTAATGGATACAGCATACAGGGATACTGCACGAACGACTGAAGGCAGAGATTGAAAACAAACTGAAAGAGAGCCAATTCGGATTCAGAAAAGAAAGACGCGGTATTTGTGATAAACCATAGACAAACAGTTGAGTAGAGAAAAAGAAAAACTACATGCCTGCTTTGCGGACTTAAAAGCGGCGTTCGACAGGCTAAACAGAAAGAAATTGGAGGAGAAAATGAGAAAAATGGGGATTAACGAAAACTTAACCAGAAGGAATAAAGAGATATACGCAGAAACAAAGAATGTGGTAAGAATCAAGAATAACAACACAAAAGAATTTTGGACAGTGAGGGGAGTCAGACAAGGATGCCCGTTGAGCCCTACGTTATTTAACATCTACGTGGCGGGGCTGGAAGAAGAATTAAGGAAAGGACAAGTCGGGGGGGGGGCATAGTGGTAGGAGAAAGAAAGGTATGGTCATTGACATATGCAGACGATATTGTGCTGATGGCTGATAGAGAGGAGAAGCTAAAGGAAATGCTAAAGAGATTCGAAAGATTTTTAAAGGAAACCGAATTGGAACTGAGCACGAAAAAGGCCAAGAGTGTAGTTTTCGAAAAAAACGAAAGAACAAGAGGAGACAAAGAAAATGGAAAGGGGGAGAACGAGAATTAGAAGAAGTGGACGAGATAAGATACCTAGGGTACATACTACTGAAAAAACGGTAGTGATGAGAAACACATAGAAGACAGGAAAAAGAGAGCAAGAAAAGCAATGAAGAAAACATGGAGCGTGGAAGAAAAAATTTCCAAACAGGACAACAAGAGGAGAATGAAGATGTTTGGAACGCTGGTAGAGAACGTGGCGCTGTTTGGAGCATAGGTATGAGGCTGGAACATGGAAGAAAGGCTGGATAGAATACAAAGAAGATATGTGAAATGGAGCTTAGGTTTAGATATGACAACACCGAATTATATATCGATAGAAGAATGTAAGCTAACAGAAATCAAAGAAAAAGTATTAGGAAGAGCAGCAAGGTATGAAGGGAAAGCCATAGAGTCAAAAAAGGAACTAGTAAATAAGTGCATAAAGGAAAGAGAGAGAAACTGGGGAAATGGCCAATAACGGAAAAGAGCAAGAAAGAGAAAGAAGGGACTAGAAAGGATGAGAAATGGAGGGACACAGATGGAAGTAAGAGAAGAGCAAGAAAAGATGACACTAGACCAAATTATAGAAGAAAGGAGAAAGAGAGAAGCAGAAGAGAGGGGGGAAAGGATAAGGGAATCAAAATATGACAAACATTATAGAAAAATCGCCAAAGAAGAGTTAGCAAAATACTTAGAAGGGAGGATGAAGTGGAAGGACAGAAAAATATTAGCAAGATTCAGATGTGGAAACGAGACTAAATCAAGGGAATACTGGAAAGAAGAGGGAGAAAAAAGATGCAAGCTATGTAAAAAGAAAGAAGACCTGAGACACGTAATAGAAGAATGAGAAATAACAGGAGAACCAAGGGACACAGAAAATAATAATAATAATAATGATAATAATAATAATAATAATAATAATAATAATAATAATAATAATAATAATAATGATGATGATGATGATGATGATGATGATGATGATGATGATAATAATAATGATAATAATAATAATGATAATTATGATAATAATGATAATAATGATAATAATGATAATAATAATGATGATGAACGTGATGATGATGATAATGATAATGATAATGATAAGAATAATGATAATAGTTATCCTTACTCATCCTCAATTATTAACAAATCACACACCCATACATTCTAATTAAAACGTTAATAACCTTCCTTATTTTATTTTGTTTTTTTTTATTATGGGTAATAGCACAGAAATCCCCATGCTATAGTAATTAGCAAATGATACAAAAATGTAAGTATTTGTAGAAACAAATAAGAACGTTTAATAAAGGAAAAATTAAAAAGAAAATGATAGATACTTCTACCCCTCAGAGGGATCAAGCAAACGGACCAAACGCATCGAGATCTACAGTAAGACACGGTAAACCGGCCTATCCTGTTCAATATCCATGTTTAGTGTCCTATTATAAATGTATGGCATGAACAAGAACGGCAATCAAAATAATAAATCAGCAATAGCATTCGTAAATGATATGTTAATTACATCAGAAACAATAAACCGTGACAAATAAAAATCCAGCTGCAAGACCTAGTCAAGAAAGTAGAAAATTACGCTTTCCAACACGGAAGCTAAGAATCTACACCCATAAATGTGAAACAATCTCGTTCAGTCCATATATTTCAAAAACTTCAAAAGAAAAGTACGACGTGAGAATAAATTCGAAAATATTCTTCCATACAACAGAAAATATCAACGGAAAATTTTCCGATGCAAACAAAGTTAGATGCTTCGGAGTCCAACTAAACTTCGGGTTAAATCACAACGACAACATAAAGACACAGTTATAGAAAGCAGATAAATTCTTCTTATACCTCATAAGACTACCTTACTCGAAAGATTCGCACAGATCAATAAAACTTCACTGCTACAAAACACTAATTAGACCAACCATTCTAATGTATGGTCGTTAAATCTGTTTCAATGTAAGTGTCAACGCCACGGAAAAATTAAGGATCATTGAAAGAAAATACATCACAAGCATGTTTAGGAATATATAGATTGCCAGAATTGAAATTTAGCAAATATAGCAAATCACAAGCTATACGAAGAGCCCAAATTAATCCATATCGATTCTTCATTCTTAAATTAGTCAGACCACTGGTCAAAGATACACAAAATAATCATAAACTTCATCGTCGCCCACAATCTATAGTCAAACCCGTTATACCATAAACACGTTCAAAAAACAGGTTATTTCCCCCCGGAATCCTTCACCTGTTTAGATAGCGTGAAATTAATCCAAAACAATAATAACTTAGCATTATTCTATCACTACAGCAGAAACGTAATAATAAAAAATACTGTACGATAGCGACATAGACCATAAGGATAGCAATATAAGACTTATGTATAAATTGTCAACCGTAGATTTAAGTGAGACACTCAAAGACAATAAAGATAAATATTGGTGGCTAACCACCGTAGAAAATTAAATTATAGCAATAAGAAAACCGTATGTTCAGTTAGTAAATGAACCAAAGATTGTAAGCAAAGATCACAAAAGAACAATGCAAATGTCACGTAAACTTGAGGGTTAGACGATAAAATAAAATAGCTGAGTCGCAACACAACTATTAATTTTGTTTTCATTAATCTTTATTATGAATTCAGCAATCACAATGAAATACACACTGAATTAACACACACAAATCACAATTCACTCCAATCACCTTATGTAAAACCTAGTTACACTGATACGTTAAGTACGCGACTGTTATGAGGATAGAGACCGGTAAAGATATGTTGACTATTCTAAGGATACGGAATAAGTGAAGTTTTACTGACGATACTGTGTCTGGGGAAAGCTAGGGATGGGTGTGTCTAAGGACACGGGACTATCGGACTTGTTGATGATAATTTTTGTTAAGGAAGTGAGGGGAGTAGACATCTTTCTCCGATTGGATAATAAGACGGTTGGTGGACCAGGAAGGGTTTTAGCCGCCCTCGTGAGAAAGTTGCTAACGCAACATAGCAGACGCGAGGAAAACCTACTTTCCCTGTTAACCCGTAGTAAACAATAAACGTAAAAGGAAATCTAAGACAAGAGATACTCGCTTGGCCTGAAGGACCTTAACTATGAAAATTCCAATACCCCTGGTGGGTACTTAGGACTACTGAGGGCACGCGCCAAGGATGTGCAGACATCTGGGCGCCATCCTGCCCGCGGTGTGTGGCCTGGTCTCTGATGTGAATTGACAAACACAGTTATACAAACACAGTTAAATTAAGAAAATGGTCCCTGCAATTGTGTAATCATATATACGTAATTATATATCTCATACGTTTATTCTCTTTCTTCCCCCTCCTAAAATGTCAGCGATCCATAATACAATATCGGGCCTCCCTATACTAGTTTGTAAGTTCATAGTCTAAGGAATGGTTACATTGTAAGTCAATAAATGGTAGTATGAAGTGCAACGTTTATGTGAGCACCTATACTAGGCGTACATTACGCAAACATTAAAAACTTCCTACAAGCTGAGACCCTCAACTCATAAATCAAATACTTTTTATTTTTGATTCATTGTAGTAAATGAAATCATTTACCAACATATTTGTCACACTTTTCTCATTCAGATAAGACCAAGCACGATATAATTTGGAGCATATTTGCTTACTGAGTAAATGATAATTAAATACATATCAATAAGTAAAGCTACCATCACAAATATATTAGTAAAAGTTTAATTTTGGAGAAATTAGAAATAAAAAAGTTTTACTTTTGATTCAGCACATAGATACATTGTTTCCGCGCTATCTGCCACTTGTGGTTTAATTTGATAATCCACGATAAGATAAACTTAAGTAGATGTTTATGTATTGTTGTATATTATTATATAAAATTAATTTTAATAAAAATTTAATAAAAAATTTTAATTCAAATCAAAACGTAGTATATTTAAGAATTGATGAGTTATAATAAATTTAATTTTTTAATAATTATATTTTAATATTAATTTGAAAGAGGATTCAAAAGTAAAATTAATAAATTAATTAATTTGAAAATAGTTTTGAAAAGTGTACAAATTGCCCGTCAATTTCATTTGTGGAATAAGTCGTAACATAGTAAAAATATTGGAAAATGTTTTTAGATAAAAAATTAGTTTTTATAATATTTCATTTTTAATGAAAATTATTTAAATTGAATTTTTTTTTAAATAATAAATTTAATATTTTAGTTTAAAATTTATTAAATTATATTTTTGTAAAGTTGTATAATAAATAATTGTTAAAGTAATAATTTATGAAATAATATAATGATTTATAGATTTAGTAATGTGAATGAAATTTTGAAGAATTAAATAAGTAAAATAAATTTTGTACCTTTTGTATCAGGGTTAATTAATATAATTTAATAATTTTATTATTCTCGAAAGAAAAAGAGTTAAATATTTAATTATGTTTTTGTTGAATAAAAAATTATAATATATATTTAGAAATTAAATGTTAATCGACTATATTTATATCTAGTTTTTTTTTAAATGAATTTAATTTATATATAAAAAATATAAAAAATTTATTTTATAATTTTTTTTATTTTTATATAAAAAATTTATGGGATAATCTATAAATTTAAATATGTAATTAAATTATTATTATTATTATTATTTAAAAATTTATATTATAATTATATTGATTTAGTAATAATTTTTATTAATAAATACTTAATAATTTAATAATTTTATTTTAAAAATTTAAGAAATTTATATAAAATTGAATAATATATATTTATTAAAAAAAATAATTTATAATTTATTTAAATTAAGAATAATGATTATATTAGTAATATTTTATGTTTAAAATTTTTATTTTTTAATAAATTTTGAAATATATATATATAAGGAATTAGGCAAATTAAATATATTCACCTGTTTATCAAAAACATGGCTTATTGATTTTAATTTTAAGTCTATCTGCCCAGTGATTTAATTATTTAATGGCTGCAGTATAATTGACTGTACAAAGGTAGCATAATCAATTGTTTTTTAATTAAAAACTAGAATGAAAGAATTAATGAGATATATACTGTCTCATATATATATATAATTAATTTAAATTTTTAGTAAAAATGCTAAGATATATTTATGGGACGATAAGGCCCTATAGAATTTTATATTTACATATATTAGATTTTAAATTTTTTAAATATAAATATTTAATTGGGAGGATTAGTAAATTTATAAAACTTTATTTTAAATATAAACTTCAATTAAAGAATAATTAATGATCTTGTATTATAAATTAAAAGAATAAATTACCTTAGGGATAACAGCGTAATATCTTTTTAAAGATCATATTAATAAAGATGATTGCGACCTCGATGTTGAATTAAGATAAATTTTAAATGCAGAAGTTTAATAATTAAGTCTGTTCGACTTTTAAAATCTTACATGATTTGAGTTCAAATCGACGTGAGTCAGATTGGTTTCTATCTATAAAAATAAATAAATTATTTGTACGAAAGGACTATAATTTTTAATTAAATTATATTATTAACTTTAATTAATAATTTTGATTATATTAGCAAATTAGTGCATTAAATTTAGAATTTAAATAAATTATAATAAAATTATAATATATAATAATTTTTTTTTTTAATTTTTTATTAATGATATTTATAATTTTGATTAGAGTGGCTTTTTTAACTTTATTTGAGCGTAAAATATTAGGTTATATTCAATTACGAAAAGGTCCAAATAAATTAATAATTAAAGGTTTATTTCAACCTTTTAGAGATGCTTTAAAATTGATATCAAAGGAATTTTTTTTTAAATTTTAATAATTTATATTTATATAGTCCAATAATTATATTTTTTATCATTAATATTATGATTTATTTATCCTTGAATATATTCTTTTCTTTTTATTGATTATAGAATTATTTTTTTAATATTAATTTTGAGATTAATGGTTTATCCAATTATAATAATTGGTTGAGTGTCTTTATGTAATTATTCAATTTCAGGTTCATTACGTTCAGTTTCTCAAATAATTTCATTTGAAATTTTATTATTTTTGTTTTTTTTTACTAATAACTTTAATTGAGAATTATTCTTTATTTATATTTATAAAATTTCAATATAATATATATATATTTTTTATATATATCCTTTATATATTATTTTTATAATTAGAGCATTAATTGATTTAAATCGAGTTCCATTTGATTTGATTGAAGGTGAATCAGAATTAGTTTCTGGATTTAATGTTGAATATTATAGAAGATTATTTGTATTAATTTTTTTTATCTGAATATTTAAATGTTATATTTATAAGATTATTATTAACAATAATGTTTTTTGGATTAAATTGATGATCATTTAGTTTTATTTTAGTTTATTTATTTCATTTAATTTTATTAATTATAATTCGTGGTGTATTACCTCGTATTCGATATGATAAATTAATAATAATATGTTGGGTTGAATTATTAGTGTTAATTTTAATATATTTAATATTAATTTATTTAATAAAAGGATTTATTGTTTTGATAGTATTTTAATTTGTATTTAAAAAAATATTTAATTTTTAATAAAATTTTTTTATAATAAATTATTATTAATTTAAAAATTATAAAAATTTATATGTATATATATAGATTAAGTTTTTAATTATTATATTTAAATATATAAGTTTGTTTATATAAATTTAATTAATTAAAAAATTAATTTTTATTAAATTTATATATATATAAATAAATTATTTAATATTTATTTATTGATTTCTAACTAATATTATTAATTTAAAAATTAATTTTATTTTAAAAATTATATTTAAATATGTGTGTATATTAATAAATTTGTATGTATTTATATAAATATATTAATATTATTAGTAAGTTTGTGTTTATATATATATATATATATAAATATAAATAAGTAAATTTGTGTGTGTATTTAAATACATTAAATATATATATATAAATTTATGTGTATTTAAATTTTAAAATATTTATATACATATATATATTTATAGATATATATATATATAAATTAAATTTTTTATTTTTTATATTTAATTTATTTATAGGTTTTATTAAATAAATTATAAATTTATTAGATAAATTTAAAATTTAAAAAAAATGTAAATATAATTAATTTTGATTTAAATTAAATAAATTATTTATGTTTAATAATTATAATAATTTAATTATATAATTAAATTTTAATTTATAATTAGATAATTGTTTATTTAAAGTTAATGGAAAATTTTATTTCTATAATATGATTTCAAGTCATATACTTATTCAAGTTCATTAACTAATTATTTTTTTTTAATAATACATCTCAAATATTATTTATAAAAAATGATAAAATTAAATATATAAAATATAATGATGTAAATAATATATTTAAATTTGTATATGGATATTCAATTATTTGTTTTCCTAATCAAGTAAGTATAATAATCGTTAAGAATCAGCCGATGTTATTTGCAAATTGTCAGTTGTTGTTATCTGTTTAATAAACATTATTGGTTAAATATCACCTAGTGTACTTCAGTACCTATTACACCATTCCACCTCATATTCAAGAGATAAAAACAAAACACCATTAAAAGCTGTAACAGTTATACTTTCAGACCAGAAGAATAAGATGAGAGTATAAGTAAATGAAAAGATATGGAACATTTAAGGACACTAGATATAGCATTGCAAAGAAAGGACAAGATCATACATGATCTATCACAAACGCTATCATACTTTGAGAAAAATATATTTTCCATCTTTCTTAAAATCCTTTTTAAGAAGGAAAAATGATTTGAAACAAGAACAAAAGAAACTTTCAATCATTTTTCTTGTCTTAAATCGCAGTGTAAAAATAAAGATGAAAAAAATGTTATAGCGGATTGTAAAGAAAATACAATGAACGAACATACCTTGTTGTCGCGAATTGAAACGTTGCTCGTCACCGTGTGTGTCTGATTTGACGTGCAAGACATTTCCTTGCGGAAGTTGACCCTCTAGTTGTCGGCGCGAGGTTTGCCGCTAACGGTTGCTGCGATGCTGATGATGATGATGTGATCATGTGGCACTGTATGATTTACTGCTGTATCTCTGTTCACTTGATCGTCCAATACTCGTGATCCGGCTCGAAGGACCAAATCGAGAACGACCGTTCGCGTAGAGACGCCATCGCGAGGGAAACGTGTGAGCGGGAGACGTAAATTTTTGCTACGATTATGATAATCGACCCCGCGAATTAGTCGTTCCCCTGTTTCGTTTAGAATAACAGAGATAGTTCAAATGATTTTAACTTTGAATTAACACGGTTAATATAAACGTGTATATTTAACGATATTTAAAGTTATAATGAATACGTCACAAATGATTTAACGATGATACAATTAGTTTGTTACAGTAATTTGACCCGATTTTATGATATTTCTCGATGTATTCGTTAGACTAAGCGACTTTGATTTTATTCGTCTGAACCTTTCGATGCATCCCGTTTGAATTCTCATTTGCCACTGACTGCCCTTCCATTTTGTCCTTTGTCTTCTCTGAGATACGACCCCCACTACGCTCGGATCACGCCACCGTTCGCGCCTATGATCACGTATACCAGCTTCTTTCTTTATGCGGATAAAATAACGCACCGAAGGCGAATAGATGTTTCTGGAACTCGCTGCTTGACGACAACTATGCGTTTATCGCTACTTTGTGTACATCTCGACGGTCATGTAAGACGATCTGTTTGCGACGGTTAGGAACGCGGCCTACAGTAAGCCTTGGGTCGTAATAAACGGAGAGAATAAAATTTTAATTAAAATTAAATTTTTTATAAATAAAATATATATAATAATATTGTTAATAAGTTTTAAATTAGAATAAAAATAGATAAAAATAGGATAAAAAATATATAAATATGAATATAAATATATATATATATATATATATATTATTTACATATATATGAGTGTATATGTGTGTATAAAATATTTTAAAGAATTAATTATTAATTAAAATTTTAATAAAAAAATAATTTAATATAAATTAATAATATTTTAATAAATGTATTTATATATATATATATTATGTGTGTGTATGCGCGTATTATAAATAAATATGTAAATATTTTATATTTTAAAAATAAAGATAATTTAATAAAAAAATTATATTTAATGTAATTTGCATATTAAATTTTGATTTTAAAAGAATTAATAATATTAATAATATAAAATAAATTTTATAATGATTTTTTAATTAATTATATTTTTGTATTAATAAATAATGATTTAAAATTAAAAATTTATTTTATTTTAATAATTGAATTTAAATAATTAATGAAAGTTAAATTTAGAAAAAAATATAAATAATGATTAATTTAGTGCCAGCAATAGCAGTTAAACTAAATTTGTAAATTAATTTTATTAATTTATAT
>NW_022885249.1:0-25717 GCF_011952205.1 Bombus bifarius
GCCCTACGTTATTTAACATCTACGTGGCGGGGCTGGAAGAAGAATTAAGGAAAGGACAAGTCGGGGGGGGGGGGCATAGTGGCAGGAGAAAGAAAGGTATGGTCATTGACATATGCAGACGATATTGTGCTGATGGCTGATAGAGAGGAGAAGCTAAAGGAAATGCTAAAGAGATTCGAAATATTTTTAAAGGAAACCGAATTGGAACTGAGCACGAAAAAGGCCAAGAGTGTAGTTTTCGAAAAAGCGAAAGAACAAGAGGAGACAAAGAAAATGGAAATGGGGAGAACGAGAATTAGAAGAAGTGGACGAGATAAGATACCTAGGGTACATACTACTGAAAAAACGGTAGTGATGAGAAACATATAGAAGACAGGAAAAAGAGAGCAAGAATAGCAATGAAGAAAACATGGAGCGTGGAAGAAAAAATTTCCAAACAGGACAACAAGAGGAGAATGAAGATGTTTGGAACGCTGGTAGAGAACGTGGCGCTGTTTGGAGCAGAGGTATGAGGCTGGAACATGGAAGAAAGGCTGGATAGAATACAAAGAAGATATGTGAAATGGAGCTTAGGTTTAGATATGACAACACCGAATTATATATCGATAGAAGAATGTAAGCTAACAGAAATCAAATAAAAAGTATTAGGAAGAGCAGCAAGGTATGAAGGGAAAGCCATAGAGTCAAAAAAGGAACTAGTAAAGAAGTGCATAAAGGAAAGAGAGAGAAACTGGGGAAATGGCCAATAACGGAAAAGAGCAAGAAAGAGAAAGAAGGGACTAGAAAGGATGAGAAATGGAGGGACACAGATGGAAGTAAGAGAAGAGCAAGAAAAGATGACACTAGACCAAATTATAGAAGAAAGGAGAAAGAGAGAAGCAGAAGAGAGGGGGGAAAGGATAAGGGAATCAAAATATGACAAACATTATAGAAAAATCGCCAAAGAAGAGTTAGCAAAATACTTAGAAGGGAGGATGAAGTGGAAGGACAGAAAAATATTAGCAAGATTCAGATGTGGAAACGAGACTAAATCAAGGGAATACTGGAAAGAAGAGGGAGAAAAAAGATGCAAGCTATGTAAAAAGAAAGAAGAAGACCCGAGACACGTAATAGAAGAATGAGAAATAACAGGAGAACCAAGGGACACAGAAAATAATAATAATAATAATAATAATAATAATAATGATAATGATAATAATAATGATAATAATGATAATAATGATAATAATGATAATAATAATGATGATGATGATGATGATGATGATGATGATGATGATGATGATAACAATAATAATAATAATGATGATGATGATGATGATGATGATGATGATGATGATAATGATAATGATAATAATAATGATAATAGTTATCCTTACTCATCCTCAATTATTAACAAATCACACACCCATACATTCTAATTAAAACGTTAAAAACCTTCCTTATTTTATTTTGTTTTTTTTTTATTATGGGTAATAGCACAGAAATCCCCATGCTATAGTAATTAGCAAATGATACAAAAATGTAAGTATTTGTAGAAACAAATAAGAACGTTTAATAAGGGAAAAATTAAAAAGAAAATGATAGATACTTCTACCTCTCAGAGGGATCAAGCAAAAGGACCAAACGCATCGAGATCTACAGTAAGACACGGTAAACCGGCCTATCCTGTTCAATATCCATGTTTAGTGTCCTATTATAAATGTATGGCATGAACAAGAACGGCAATCAAAATAATAAATCAGCAATAGCATTCGTAAATGATATGTTAATTACATCAGAAACAATAAACCGTGACAAATAAAAATCCAGCTGCAAGACCTAGTCAAGAAAGTAGAAAATTACGCTTTCCAACACGGAAGCTAAGAATCTACACCCATAAATGTGAAACAATCTCGTTCAGTCCATATATTTCAAAAACTTCAAAAGCAAAGTACGACGTGAGAATAAATTCGAAAATATTCTTCCATACAACAGAAAATATCAACGGAAAATTTTCCGATGCAAACAAAGTTAGATGCTTCGGAGTCCATCTAAACTTCGGGTTAAATCACAACGACAACATAAAGACACAGTTATAGAAAGCAGATAAATTCTTCTTATACCTCATAAGACTACCTTACTCGAAAGATTCGCACAGATCAATAAAACTTCACTGCTACAAAACACTACTTAGACCAACCATTCTAATGTATGGTCGTTAAATCTGTTTCAATGTAAGTGTCAACGCCACGGAAAAATTAAGAATCATTGAAAGAAAATACATCACAGCATGTTTAGGAATATATAGATTGCCAGAATTGAAATTTAGCAAATATAGCAAATCACAAGCTATACGAAGAGCCCAAATTAATCCATATCGATTCTTCATTTTTAAATTAGTCAGACCACTGGTCAAAGATACACAAAATAATCATAAACTTCATCGTCGCCCACAATCTATAGTCAAAACCGTTATACCATAAACACGTTCAAAAAACAGGTTATTTCCCCCCGGAATCCTTCACCTGTTTAGATAGCGTGAAATTAATCCAAAACAATAATAACTTGGCATTATTCTATCACTACAGCAGAAACGTAATAATAAAAAATACTGTACGATAGCGACATACACCATAAGGATAGCAATATAAGACTTATGTATAAATTGTCAATCGTAGATTTAAGTGAGACACTCAAAGACAATAAAGATAAATATTGGTGGCTAACCACCGTAGAAAATTAAATTATAGCAATAAGAAAACCGTATGTTTAGTTAGTAAATGAACCAAAGATTGTAAGCAAAGATCACAAAAGAACAATGCAAATGTCACGTAAACTTGAGGGTTAGACGATAAAATAGCTGAGTCGTAACACAACTATTAATTTTGTTTTCATTAATCTTTATTATGAATTCAGCAATCACAATGAAATACACACTGAATTAACACACACAAATCACAATTCACTCCAATCACCTTATGTAAAACCTAGTTACACTGATACGTTAAGTACGCGACTGTTATAAGGATAGAGACCGGTAAAGATATGTTGACTATTCTAAGGATACGGAATAAGTGAAGTTTTACTGACGATACTGTGTCTGGGGAAAGCTAGGGATGGGTATGTCTAAGGACACGGGACTATCGGACTTGTTGATGATAATTTTTGTTAAGGAAGTGAGGGTAGTAGACATCTTTCTCCGATTGGATAATAAGACGGTTGGTGGACCAGGAAGGGTTTTAGCCGCCCTCGTGAGAAAGTTGCTAACGCAACATAGCAGACGCGAGGAAAACCTACTTTCCCTGTTAACCCGTAGTAAACAATAAACGTAAAAGGAAATCTAAGACACGAGATACTCGCTTGGCCTGAAGGACCTTAACTATGAAAATTCCAAGACCCCTGGTGGGTACTTAGGACTACTGAGGGCACGCGCCAAGGATGTGCAGACATCTGGGCGCCATCCTGCCCGCGGTGTGTGGCCTGGTCTCTGATGTGAATTGACGTTATACAAACACAGTTAAATTAATAAAATGTTCCCTGCAATTGTGTAATCATATATACGTAATTATATATCTCATACGTTTATTCTCTTTCTTCCCCCTCCTAAAATGTCAGCGATCCATAATACAATATCGGGCCTCCCTATACTAGTTTGTAAGTTCATAGTCTAAGGAATGGTTACATTGTAAGTCAATAAATGGTAGTATGAAGTGCAACGTTTATGTGAGCACCTATACTAGGCGTACATTACGCAAACATTAAAAACTTCCCACAAGCTGAGACCCTCAACTCATAAATCAAATTCTTTTTATTTTTGATTCATTGTAGTAAATGAAATCATTTACCAACATATTTGTCACACTTTTCTCATTCAGATAAGACAAAGCACGATATAATTTGGAGCATATTTGCTTACTGAGTAAATGATAATTAAATACATATCAATAAGTAAATCTAACATCACAAATATATTAGTAAAAGTTTAATTTTGGAAAAGTTAGAAATAAAAAAGTTTTACTTTTGATTCAGCACATAGATACATTGTCTCCGCGCTATCTGCCACTTGTAGTTTAATTTGATAATCCACGATAAGATAAACTTAAGTAGATGTTTATGTATTGTTGTATATTATTATATAAAATTAATTTTAATAAAAATTTAATACAAAATTTTAATTCAAATCAAAATGTAGTATATTTAAGAATTTATGAGTTATAATAAATTTAATTTTTTAATAATTATATTTTAATATTAATTTGAAAGAGGATTCAAAAGTAAAATTAATAAATTAATTAATTTGAAAATAGTTTTGAAAAGTGTACAAATTGCCCGTCAATTTCATTTGTGGAATAAGTCGTAACATAGTAAAAATATTGGAAAATGTTTTTAGATAAAAAATTAGTTTTTATAATATTTCATTTTTAATGAAAATTATTTAAATTGAATTTTTTTTAAAATAATAAATTTAATATTTTAGTTTAAAATTTATTAAATTATATTTTTGTAAAGTTGTATAATAAATAATTGTTAAAGTAATAATTTATGAAATAATATAATGATTTATAGATTTAGTAATGTGAATGAAATTTTAAAGAATTAAATAAGTAAAATAAATTTTGTACCTTTTGTATCAGGGTTCATTAATATAATTTAATAATTTGATTATTCTCGAAAGAAAAAGAGTTAAATATATAATTATGTTTTTGTTGAATAAAAAATTATAATATATATTTAGAAATTAAATGTTAATCGATTATTTTTATATCTAGTTTCTTTTTAAATGAATTTAATTTATATATAAAAAATATAAAAAATTTATTTTATAATTTTTTTATTTTTATATAAAAAATTTATAGGATAATCTATAAATTTAAATATATAATTAAATTATTATTATTATTATTTAAAAATTTATATTATAATTATATTGATTTAGTAATAATTTTTATTAATAAATACTTAATAATTTAAAGATTTTATTTTAAAAATTTAAGAAATTTATATAAAATTGAATAATATATTTTTATTAAAAAAAAATAATTTATAATTTATTTAAATTAAGTATAATGATTATATTAGTAATATTTCATGTTTAAAATTTTTATTTTTTAATAAATTTTGAAATATATATATATATAAGGAATTAGGCAAATTAAATATATTCACCTGTTTATCAAAAACATGGCTTATTGATTTTAATTTTAAGTCTATCTGCCCAATGATTTAATTATTTAATGGCTGCAGTATAATTGACTGTACAAAGGTAGCATAATCAATTGTTTTTTACTTAAAAACTAGAATGAAAGAATTAATGAGATATATACTGTCTCATATATATATAATTAATTTAAATTTTTAGTAAAAATGCTAAAATATATTTATGGGACGATAAGACCCTATAGAATTTTATATTTATATATATTAGATTTTAAATTTTTTAAATATAAATATTTAATTGGGAGGATTAGTAAATTTATAAAACTTTATTTTACATATAAACCTCAATTAAAGAATAATTAATGATCTTGTATTATAAATTAAAAGAATAAATTACCTTAGTTGAATTAAGATAAATTTTAAATGCAGAAGTTTAATAATTAAGTCTGTTCGACTTTTAAAATCTTACATGATTTGAGTTCAAATCGACGTGAGTCAGATTGGTTTCTATCTATAAAAATAAATAAATTATTTGTACGAAAGGACTATAATTTTTAATTAAATTATATTATTAACTTTAATTTATAATTTTGATTATATTAGCAAATTAGTGCATTAAATTTAGAATTTAAATAAATTATTTATGTTTAATAATTATAATAATTTAATTATATAATTAAATTTTAATTTATAATTAGATAATTGTTTATTTAAAGTTAATGGAAAATTTTATTTCTATAATATGATTTCAAGTCATATACTTATTCAAGTTCATTAACTAATTATTTTTTTTAATAATATATCTCAAATATTATTTATAAAAAATGATAAAATTAAATATATAAAATATAATGATGTAAATAATATATTTAAATTTGTATATGGATATTCAATTATTTGTTTTCCTAATCAAGTAAATATAATAATCGTTAAGAATCAGCCGATGTTATTTGCAAATTGTCAGTTGTTGTTATCTGTTTAATAAACATTATTGGTTAAATATCACCTAGTGTACTTCAGTACCTATTACACCATTCCACCTCATATTCAAGAGATAAAAACAAAACACCATTAAAAGCTGTAACAGTTATACTTTCAGACCAGAAGAATAAGATGAGAGTATAAGTAAATGAAAAGATATGGAACATTTAAGGACACTAGATATAGCATTGCAAAGAAAGGACAAGATCATACATGATCTATCACAAACGCTATCATACTTTGAGAAAAATATATTTTTCATCTTTCTTAAAATCCTTTTTAAGAAGGAAAAATGATTTGGAACAAGAACAAAAGAAACTTTCAATCATTTTTCTTGTCTTAAATCGCAGTGTAAAAATAAAGATGAAAAAAATGTTATAGCGGATTGTAAAGAAAATACAATGAACGAACATACCTTGTTGTCGCGAATTGAAACGTTGCTCGTCACCGTGTGTGTCCGATTTGACGTGCAAGACATTTCCTTGCGGAAGTTGACCCTCTAGTTGTTGGCGCGAGGTTCGCCGCTAACGGTTGCTGCGATGCTGATGATGATGTGATCATGTGGCACTGTATGATTTACTGCTGTATCTCTGTTCACTTGATCGTTCAATGCTCGTGATCCGGCTCGAAGGACCAAATCGAGAACGACCGTTCGCGTAGAGACGCGATCGCGAGGGAAACGTGTGAGCGGGAGACGTAAATTTTTGCTACGATTATGATAATCGACGCCGCGAATTAGTCGTTCCCCTGTTCCGTTTAGAATAACAGAGATAGTTCAAATGATTTTAACTTTGAATTAACACGGTTAATATAAACGTGTATATTTAACGATATTTAAAGTTATAATGAATACGTCACAAATGATTTAACGATGATAAAATTAGTTTGTTACAGTAATTTGACCCGATTTTATGATATTTCTCGATGTATTCGTTAGACTAAGCGACTTTGATTTTATTCGTCTGAACCTTTCGATGCATCCCGTTTGAATTCTCATTTGCCACTGACTGCCCTTCCATTTTGTCCTTTGTCTTCTCTGAGATACGACCCCCACTACGCTCGGATCACGCCACCGTTCGCGCCTATGATCACGTATACCAGCTTCTTTATGCGGATAAAATAACGCACCGAAGGCGAATAGATGTTTCTGGAACTCGCTGCTTGACGACAACTATGCGTTTATCGCTACTTTGTGTATATCTCGACGGTCATGTAAGACGATCTGTTTGCGACGGTTAGGAACACGGCCTACAGTAAGCCTTGGGTCGTAATAAACGGAGAGAATAAAATTTTAATTAAAATTAAATTTTTTATAAATAAAATATATATAATAATATTGTTAATAAGTTTTAAATTAGAATAAAAATAGATAAAAATAGGATAAAAAATATATAAATATGAATATAAATATATATATATATATATATATATATATATTATTTACATATATATGAGTGTATATGTGTGTATAAAATATTTTAAAGAATTAATTATTAATTAAAATTTTAATAAAAAAATAATTTAATATAAATTAATAATATTTTAATAAATGTATATATATATATATATCATGTGTGTGTATGTGCGTATTATAAATAAATATGTAAATATTTTATATTTTAAAAGTAAAGATAATTTAATAAAAAAATTATATTTAATGTAATTTGCATATTAAATTTTGATTTTAAAAGAATTAATAATATTAATAATTAAAATAAATTTTATAATGATTTTTTAATTAATTATATTTTTGTATTAATAAATAATGATTTAAAATTAAAAATTTATTTTATTTTAATAATTGAATTTAAATAATTAATGAAAGTTAAATTTAGAAAAAAATATAAATAATGATTAATTTAGTGCCAGCAATAGCGGTTAAACTAAATTTGTAAATTAATTTTATTAATTTATATATATATAAATATTTAAAATAATATTATTTAATAAAAATTATATATTTTAGGTAAAATTTAATTTATAATTAAATTAAATTTTATATTTATAAATATAATAAGATAAAATAATAAACTAGGATTAGATACCCTATTATATAAAATAATAATATTGGATTTATTATTAAATGTTGAATCATTAAAATTGAATTATATGGCGGCTTTTCATTCTTATTAGAGAAACTTGTAGTTTAATTTGATAATCCACGATAAGATAAACTTAAGTAGATGTTTATGTATTGTTGTATATTATTATATAAAATTAATTTTAATAAAAATTTAATACAAAATTTTAATTCAAATCAAAATGTAGTATATTTAAGAATTTATGAGTTATAATAAATTTAATTTTTTAATAATTATATTTTAATATTAATTTGAAAGAGGATTCAAAAGTAAAATTAATAAATTAATTAATTTGAAAATAGTTTTGAAAAGTGTACAAATTGCCCGTCAATTTCATTTGTGGAATAAGTCGTAACATAGTAAAAATATTGGAAAATGTTTTTAGATAAAAAATTAGTTTTTATAATATTTCGTTTTTAACGAAAATTATTTAAATTGAATTTTTTTTTAAAATAATAAATTTAATATTTTAGTTTAAAATTTATTAAATTATATTTTTGTAAAGTTGTATAATAAATAATTGTTAAAGTAATAATTTATGAAATAATATAATGATTTATAGATTTAGTAATGTGAATGAAATTTTAAAGAATTAATTAAGTAAAATAAATTTTGTACCTTTTGTATCAGGGTTAATTAATATAATTTAATAATTTTATTATTCTCGAAAGAAAAAGAGTTAAATATATAATTATGTTTTTGTTGAATAAAAAATTATAATATATATTTAGAAATTAAATGTTAATCGATTTTTTTATATCTAGTTTTTTTTTAAATGAATTTAATTTATATATAAAAAATATAAAAAATTTATTTTATAATTTTTTTTATTTTTATATAAAAAATTTATAGGATAATCTATAAATTTAAATATATAATTAACTATTATTAATTACTATTTTGGCATTCGTTGATACTGGCGATTGCTCTCTGCTCACCCTTGTGTTATATTTCACAGACCTTTCTAAGGATTATGTTACCATGTTTCAATATCCATTAATAAATTTTGTAATTTTTAAGACGTTACAGTTATTTGTAATGTATATATAGTCTTACTTTGATTGACTAACTGATTTACTTGCATAATTTAATGAGAAGTAAAACAATAAAATATTGCGTATAAGCTATCATTTTGCTTTCAAAACACCTTAATAGTAATCAATAAAAAATATAACAAGATTCTATTTAGATTTCCTTCTATAACTTTCATATCTCTTCTGCATGTATATAATTTATAAAATATAACATTTAAAAAATATAAACTGGTAAAACATATAATATTCTCATGGGAGAATGTTCTCATTTCTCCTTGTACCGTACATCAATTAATGTCAAATTATACTACAATCAATAAAAATATAGCAGCAGAAATGGAAAATGTAAATAACCCATGGGAGAAAGCAGGGTATCTCTTGTGAAGACACCACAACTCCCATGATCTATTGTCGCAATCATAATTAACTAGAAGTGGTTAGAATGAAATAATTACGTAACTGTAACGCTGACCGTATGTTATGCCAACAATGGGAGTCGAGGCAGTAAAACTCGATAGCGACACATATACCCGTACGGCAACACGTGCTTGCGTGGCGATTACGAAAAACCGACGGCCAGTAGATGAAAGAAGGCCACATGCAGTCGAATGAAATCAAATATTAAAAACAGGGCCTAGGCTAATTAAGATTCTCTTAAGATGTTCACTACCAGCATCACACTATTATGATGCGTCGATTTTCATTCAGAGGTAAGAATCATAGATATGAGAAGACAGTCTCACGTACGATTTCAGGAAACCCAAACTGCAACATCCCGATTCCCACGGAAGTGAAGCCCCAGTGGACCACCACTCCGTGGGGGATGGCATTATAAATGAGCGTAGCAACATGGCGCAGCGCTCATTATTATTTTAATCATTCTTTATGCTCATTATAATTTACGTACCATATTGTGCTCATTATTTTTGTATTCATTCTTAGTGATCATTGTAATTACGGTTCATTATTATTTTGTTCACTCTTTGTGTTCGTTGTTACTACGTTCGTTATTGCGCTCATCATTGCGTTTAAAAATTTTGTATAGTATTTTGCGTTTCGGGGTCTTTAGTTTTTCGGTCAAGAAAAGAGAGCCGCGACTAAGTAAAAAGAAAATTTTATTTTTGAAGTCCTCATTTCATCGCTTAGACCGAAACGGGCATTGTAATTGCGGTATTAATCCAGTTAGTAAATTGTTCAGTCTGTATCGAAATGGATAAATAAAGTAAACGTTGATAGTAAACTATATTCGAGTTCAAGTAATAAACCCAACAAAAACATCGACGACCACCGGAGCAGCTGAGGTAATGGCGCCAGACAGCACCTACTCCTCAAGGTAAGAAAATTAATTTTGAAAATTTCCTTCTTCTCTGATAATTTCGTTGCCCTCGAGAATCGAATTAGAACTTCCTATCATCGATCTCGTTTTATTTTCGTGAACGGTTTTGAAGATAGAATCATTGTTTAAACTTTAAACAAAGGGGTTGTCCGCTGTGTCGGCTTGTGCGAACGGTGTTTTCAGCTACTCAAACACCCACTGATCTTCGCATTCCTCCTCCCATTGTTGGCAAAACATTGCCCGTCTTTGGGCAAGGCTTGCGAAATCACACAAGTCCCGCACAGAGAGGACCATTAAATACATCGTCGGGGTCAATCGAAAATTAAGAGCAATACCGGCATTGCTATTTACCGATATTCTTGCCATCATTGCATGCGATTGTAAGAGAGAAATAGCAGAACAATTTCCCTTCGAAAATTTAACCAAAGGATCGTTCGCTGTGTTGGCTTGTGCAAACGGTGTTTTCGATTATCGAAAACACCCATCGATCTTCGCATTCCTCCTCCCACTGTTGATAAAATACTACCCGTCTATGGGCAAGGCTTGCGAAACCACACGAACCCCACACAGAGAGGATCGTTGGAATCATTCTCGATTATTAAACTCGAAGGGCAAGAAAATTGTGGCAATAGAAACCATCGTAGTAAATGAACTGAGCTTTGGTTCTAACGACAAACTACTATAGCGAAATTAAAAGAGAAGAAGAAGGCAAACGTAGGAATAAATATATATCAAACAACGAATATTCACATTCTTATCCAATCCATCAACGCGAAAATTCTTGTTCTACCTCCTCTAACTAATATACACATATACATATATATATATATATGTATATGTATGTATATATATATATATATATATATATATATATATATATATGTATGTATGTCGGAGATGAAAGGACACCGGGAACCTTCGGATAGCCCCGCAACATTGCAATCTAAAGTCTACTATAACTGTAACTAAACTATTGTAGTTATTCAATCCGATTGTAATTGTTCGAGATTAGTGACGGTGACCTTCGGCTACGTTGGGCGACAGACTGTCGCCTCTGATATATATATCAACTATACTAACATCGATACTAAGTACACACAAAATTCTCTAAAGCATATCACGACAAAATGGACAATTACATAAACTCGCTTGCCAAAAATAGTAATCCTTACTTGGGCTTTCGGTTCGGTTCGGGCCGAGGGTAACACACGGACGGAGATCTCTGTGGAAAAAGTGAAGTGTGAAGGGAAAAAGGAACAGGAAGCATAAAGAGGCATGAAGAAGGGAAAATAAAGAGTGAGCATACAAGGAGAAGGCAAAAGAAAAGCGAAAAAGGAGACAAGAACGAGAGAAAGCTACAAATAAGAAAAACTAGAAAAGAAGAGGTTAGGAGGCTAGAAGCGCGGCAAAACAAAGTAAGGTAGGGAAACGGCAGATGGCGACAAACAGGGGAAGACCAAGGAGTGCTGGTAAAGCAGTCTTCAAAAATACACTGGACAAATACAGTTCGACAGAAAAAGAGACACCAGCCAGAGAGAAAGTAATGGAGGCAGTGGTGGAAGAAATAGAGAAAATGGAAAGAGGATTCGAGGCAATGATCGAGGAAATAAAATATATATATATTGGAAAAGCAAGTGGAGGAGCTGAAGAGAGAAATGAAAGGGAAAGAAGGGAAAGAGAGACAGACAGAGAGAAAGGAGAGTGGGAATGGGAAAAGAAAGAATTATTGGGTAGAATCAGAAGAATTGGAGAGGATCAGGACAGGACAGAGAGAGAGAGGAAAGAAGAAGAAACATAGTAATCAAGGGAGTGGACTGGAACGAAGGAAGCAATGAAGAGACAGTAAAGGAGTTCATAAACGAAAAAATGAGGATAGGGGCAGAAGTAGAAAAAACACATATGATAAAGGTGGGGTGGGGGGGGGGCAAGAAGACAATAATAGTGGCAACGATGAAATCAATGGAGGAAAAAATAAGGATAATGAAGGAGAAAAGCAAATGGGAAAAGGGTGTATACATGGACGATGATCTGACAAAAAAAGAAAGGGATGGGAAGCAACACATAAGAAGGGTAGCCAGAGAAAGAATGGAACAAGGCGAATATGTAAGGACAGGATACAAGAAACTAACAATAGAAAACAAATGGTACAGGTGGAACGAAAACGAAGAGAGGCTGGAGGAAGAAAGAAAGAGAGGGGAAGGAAAATGAAAAAAGAGGAACAGGAGGGGGGACTACAATGGGGATGAAAACGTGCTTCTGAAATGTAGCAGGGCTAATAAGTAAGGACAAAAGAGAAAAGTTAAAATATAGACTACCCAAAGAATTCGACTGGAAATGCAGGGCAGCAATGACAGTAAGGAAAAAAGGAAGAGCAAAGGGAAGAATAACAACGGGTATAAATAAAAACCTAAGAGAAATAGGATATAAAGGAATTAGTGATAATATAGTTGGAAGAAAAATAATATACAATTACAAGACGTATAGGATAATGATGGTTTATAATCAAGATACATAAGGGACATGGAAAAAAATAGAACGCAAGAACGGGAGAAGAGGGAGGGTCGATAAACGAGGACGTAGGGAAAGAAAAAAACAGACGATCAAAAGACAAGACAATAAACGTGGAAGGAAGAACACTGCTAAAGATAATCAATGGCAGCGATAAAGAAGGAGAGGAGCGGACCTATATTGGCGAGAGAGGAAACTCAGTAATAGACTATGTGATTGGCAATCAGGAGGCGACAGAAGAAATAATTTACATGAAAATAGGAAAAAGAACAGAGTCAGGCCACATGCCGTTAGAAATAGAAATAGGGGGGGGGGGCGCGGAATTACAAAAAAATGAGGAAAAGGAAGAAGAAGAGAAGGAGAAGAGGGAATGGACAAACAAAAGTGTGGAAAAATACTTGGACGAATGTAAAGACTGGACCTGCAACGGAAGAACAGTAGCGGAAATGTGGACAGAAATCAACAAGAAGATAAACGAAGCAATGCAAAAGAAGAAAGTAAAGATAAGGAATAGAAAGAGAGGAAAAGAGAGTAAAAGAGAGATGAGAAGGAAGGTGACAAAGTTTATGAAAGGAAAATACAGTAGAGAAGCTCTTATGGAGGAAAAAAGGCATTCAAATAGAGGTGCAAACAAAGAAAGGAAAGATACGAAGAAGAAGAAATGGTGAAAATCAAGAAGATCAAAACAGAACAAGAAGCGTGGAAATACATAAATAAATACAGAAGGAGAAGAGAGAATATAGATGAAGATTATATGAAATAAGCGAGGAAGAGTGGAAAAATCATTTTATGGAAATTTTAGAAGGAACAGAGCACAAAGAGGGCAGGAAAAAAGAGGAGCATCGAGCAGAAGAGAAAATAATGGAGGAGAGAGAAGATAATATATAGAGATGGAAGAGGTGATATACAAACTAAGAAACTTGAAGGAGAAGAAAGCAGTGGGGGAAGGCGGGTTAGAAAATGAAGTATGGAAGTATGCACCGAAGGAAGTGGGTGAAGCGTTATGGGCTCTGTTAAGGAAAATATGGAATGGGGTGAGGATACCAGAAGATTGGAAAAAAGGAGCAAATATGTCCGATATATAAAAAGAGGGACAAGAGAGCAGGGAAGGGTTACAGAAAAGTAACATTAATGGATACAGCATACAGGGATACTGCACGAACGACTGAAGGCAGAGATTGAAAACAAACTGAAAGAGAGCCAATTCGGATTCAGAAAAGAAAGACGCGGTATTTGTGATAAACCATATCATAGACAAACAGTTGAGTAGAGAAAAAGAAAAACTACATGCCTGCTTTGCGGACTTAAAAGCGGCGTTCGACAGGCTAAACAGAAAGAAATTGGAGGAGAAAATGAGAAAAATGGGGATTAACGAAAACTTAACCAGAAGGAATAAAGAGATATACGCAGAAACAAAGAATGTGGTAAGAATCAAGAATAACAACACAAAAGAATTTTGGACAGTGAGGGGAGTCAGACAAGGATGCCCGTTGAGCCCTACGTTATTTAACATCTACGTGGCGGGGCTGGAAGAAGAATTAAGGAAAGGACAAGTCGGGGGGGGGGGGCATAGTGGCAGGAGAAAGAAAGGTATGGTCATTGACATATGCAGACGATATTGTGCTGATGGCTGATAGAGAGGAGAAGCTAAAGGAAATGCTAAAGAGATTCGAAATATTTTTAAAGGAAACCGAATTGGAACTGAGCACGAAAAAGGCCAAGAGTGTAGTTTTCGAAAAAAACGAAAGAACAAGAGGAGACAAAGAAAATGGAAATGGGGAGAACGAGAATTAGAAGAAGTGGACGAGATAAGATACCTAGGGTACATACTACTGAAAAAACGGTAGTGATGAGAAACACATAGAAGACAGGAAAAAGAGAGCAAGAATAGCAATGAAGAAAACATGGAGCGTGGAAGAAAAAATTTCCAAACAGGACAACAAGAGGAGAATGAAGATGTTTGGAACGCTGGTAGAGAACGTGGCGCTGTTTGGAGCATAGGTATGAGGCTGGAACATGGAAGAAAGGCTGGATAGAATACAAAGAAGATATGTGAAATGGAGCTTAGGTTTAGATATGACAACACCGAATTATATATCGATAGAAGAATGTAAGCTAACAGAAATCAAAGAAAAAGTATTAGGAAGAGCAGCAAGGTATGAAGGGAAAGCCATAGAGTCAAAAAAGGAACTAGTAAAGAAGTGCATAAAGGAAAGAGAGAGAAACTGGGGAAATGGCCAATAACGGAAAAGAGCAAGAAAGAGAAAGAAGGGACTAGAAAGGATGAGAAATGGAGGGACACAGATGGAAGTAAGAGAAGAGCAAGAAAAGATGACACTAGACCAAATTATAGAAGAAAGGAGAAAGAGAGAAGCAGAAGAGAGGGGGGAAAGGATAAGGGAATCAAAATATGACAAACATTATAGAAAAATCGCCAAAGAAGAGTTAGCAAAATACTTAGAAGGGAGGATGAAGTGGAAGGACAGAAAAATATTAGCAAGATTCAGATGTGGAAACGAGACTAAATCAAGGGAATACTGGAAAGAAGAGGGAGAAAAAAGATGCAAGCTATGTAAAAAGAAAGAAGAAGACCCGAGACACGTAATAGAAGAATGAGAAATAACAGGAGAACCAAGGGACACAGAAAATAATAATAATAATAATAATAATAATAATAATAATGATAATGATAATAATAATGATAATAATGATAATAATGATAATAATGATAATAATGATAATAATGATAATAATAATGATGATGATGATGATGATGATGATGATACGATGATGATAATGATAATGATAATGATATAATGATAATAGTTATCCTTACTCATCCTCAATTATTAACAAATCACACACCCATACATTCTAATTAAAACGTTAAAAACCTTCCTTATTTTATTTTGTTTTTTTTTTATTATGGGTAATAGCACAGAAATCCCCATGCTATAGTAATTAGCAAATGATACAAAAATGTAAGTATTTGTAGAAACAAATAAGAACGTTTAATAAAGGAAAAATTAAAAAGAAAATGATAGATACTTCTACCTCTCAGAGGGATCAAGCAAAAGGACCAAACGCATCGAGATCTACAGTAAGACACGGTAAACCGGCCTATCCTGTTCAATATCCATGTTTAGTGTCCTATTATAAATGTATGGCATGAACAAGAACGGCAATCAAAATAATAAATCAGCAATAGCATTCGTAAATGATATGTTAATTACATCAGAAACAATAAACCGTGACAAATAAAAATCCAGCTGCAAGACCTAGTCAAGAAAGTAGAAAATTACGCTTTCCAACACGGAAGCTAAGAATCTACACCCATAAATGTGAAACAATCTCGTTCAGTCCATATATTTCAAAAACTTCAAAAGCAAAGTACGACGTGAGAATAAATTCGAAAATATTCTTCCATACAACAGAAAATATCAACGGAAAATTTTCCGATGCAAACAAAGTTAGATGCTTCGGAGTCCATCTAAACTTCGGGTTAAATCACAACGACAACATAAAGACACAGTTATAGAAAGCAGATAAATTCTTCTTATACCTCATAAGACTACCTTACTCGAAAGATTCGCACAGATCAATAAAACTTCACTGCTACAAAACACTAATTAGACCAACCATTCTAATGTATGGTCGTTAAATCTGTTTCAATGTAAGTGTCAACGCCACGGAAAAATTAAGAATCATTGAAAGAAAATACATCACAGCATGTTTAGGAATATATAGATTGCCAGAATTGAAATTTAGCAAATATAGCAAATCACAAGCTATACGAAGAGCCCAAATTAATCCATATCGATTCTTCATTCTTAAATTAGTCAGACCACTGGTCAAAGATACACAAAATAATCATAAACTTCATCGTCGCCCACAATCTATAGTCAAAACCGTTATACCATAAACACGTTCAAAAAACAGGTTATTTCCCCCCGGAATCCTTCACCTGTTTAGATAGCGTGAAATTAATCCAAAACAATAATAACTTGGCATTATTCTATCACTACAGCAGAAACGTAATAATAAAAAATACTGTACGATAGCGACATACACCATAAGGATAGCAATATAAGACTTATGTATAAATTGTCAATCGTAGATTTAAGTGAGACACTCAAAGACAATAAAGATAAATATTGGTGGCTAACCACCGTAGAAAATTAAATTATAGCAATAAGAAAACCGTATGTTTAGTTAGTAAATGAACCAAAGATTGTAAGCAAAGATCACAAAAGAACAATGCAAATGTCACGTAAACTTGAGGGTTAGACGATAAAATAAAATAGCTGAGTCGTAACACAACTATTAATTTTGTTTTCATTAATCTTTATTATGAATTCAGCAATCACAATGAAATACACACTGAATTAACACACACAAATCACAATTCACTCCAATCACCTTATGTAAAACCTAGTTACACTGATACGTTAAGTACGCGACTGTTATAAGGATAGAGACCGGTAAAGATATGTTGACTATTCTAAGGATACGGAATAAGTGAAGTTTTACTGACGATACTGTGTCTGGGGAAAGCTAGGGATGGGTGTGTCTAAGGACACGGGACTATCGGACTTGTTGATGATAATTTTTGTTAAGGAAGTGAGGGTAGTAGACATCTTTCTCCGATTGGATAATAAGACGGTTGGTGGACCAGGAAGGGTTTTAGCCGCCCTCGTGAGAAAGTTGCTAACGCAACATAGCAGACGCGAGGAAAACCTACTTTCCCTGTTAACCCGTAGTAAACAATAAACGTAAAAGGAAATCTAAGACAAGAGATACTCGCTTGGCCTGAAGGACCTTAACTATGAAAATTCCAAGACCCCTGGTGGGTACTTAGGACTACTGAGGGCACGCGCCAAGGATGTGCAGACATCTGGGCGCCATCCTGCCCGCGGTGTGTGGCCTGGTCTCTGATGTGAATTGACGTTATACAAACACAGTTAAATTAAGAAAATGTTCCCTGCAATTGTGTAATCATATATACGTAATTATATATCTCATACGTTTATTCTCTTTCTTCCCCCTCCTAAAATGTCAGCGATCCATAATACAATATCGGGCCTCCCTATACTAGTTTGTAAGTTCATAGTCTAAGGAATGGTTACATTGTAAGTCAATAAATGGTAGTATGAAGTGCAACGTTTATGTGAGCACCTATACTAGGCGTACATTACGCAAACATTAAAAACTTCCCACAAGCTGAGACCCTCAACTCATAAATCAAATTCTTTTTATTTTTGATTCATTGTAGTAAATGAAATCATTTACCAACATATTTGTCACACTTTTCTCATTCAGATAAGACCAAGCACGATATAATTTGGAGCATATTTGCTTACTGAGTAAATGATAATTAAATACATATCAATAAGTAAATCTACCATCACAAATATATTAGTAAAAGTTTAATTTTGGAGAAATTAGAAATAAAAAAGTTTTACTTTTGATTCAGCACATAGATACATTGTCTCCGCGCTATCTGCCACTTGTGGTTTAATTTGATAATCCACGATAAGATAAACTTAAGTAGATGTTTATGTATTGTTGTATATTATTATATAAAATTAATTTTAATAAAAATTTAATAAAAAATTTTAATTCAAATCAAAACGTAGTATATTTAAGAATTGATGAGTTATAATAAATTTAATTTTTTAATAATTATATTTTAATATTAATTTGAAAGAGGATTCAAAAGTAAAATTAATAAATTAATTAATTTGAAAATAGTTTTGAAAAGTGTACAAATTGCCCGTCAATTTCATTTGTGGAATAAGTCGTAACATAGTAAAAATATTGGAAAATGTTTTTAGATAAAAAATTAGTTTTTATAATATTTCATTTTTAATGAAAATTATTTAAATTGAATTTTTTTTAAATAATAAATTTAATATTTTAGTTTAAAATTTATTAAATTATATTTTTGTAAAGTTGTATAATAAATAATTGTTAAAGTAATAATTTATGAAATAATATAATGATTTATAGATTTAGTAATGTGAATGAAATTTTAAAGAATTAAATAAGTAAAATAAATTTTGTACCTTTTGTATCAGGGTTAATTAATATAATTTAATAATTTTATTATTCTCGAAAGAAAAAGAGTTAAATATTTAATTATGTTTTTGTTGAATAAAAAATTAGAATATATATTTAGAAATTAAATGTTAATCGACTATATTTATATCTAGTTTTTTTTTAAATGAATTTAATTTATATATAAAAAATATAAAAAATTTATTTTATAATTTTTTTTATTTTTATATAAAAAATTTATGGGATAATCTATAAATTTAAATATGTAATTAAATTATTATTATTATTATTATTTAAAAATTTATATTATAATTATATTGATTTAGTAATAATTTTTATTAATAAATACTTAATAATTTAATAATTTTATTTTAAAAATTTAAGAAATTTATATAAAATTGAATAATATATATTTATTAAAAAAAAATAATTTATAATTTATTTAAATTAAGAATAATGATTATATTAGTAATATTTTATGTTTAAAATTTTTATTTTTTAATAAATTTTGAAATATATATATATAAGGAATTAGGCAAATTAAATATATTCACCTGTTTATCAAAAACATGGCTTATTGATTTTAATTTTAAGTCTATCTGCCCAAGGATTTAATAATTTAATGGCTGCAGTATAATTGACTGTACAAAGGTAGCATAATCAATTGTTTTTTAATTAAAAACTAGAATGAAAGAATTAATGAGATATATACTGTCTCATATATATATAATTAATTTAAATTTTTAGTAAAAATGCTAAGATATATTTATGGGACGATAAGGCCCTATAGAATTTTATATTTACATATATTAGATTTTAAATTTTTTAAATATAAATATTTAATTGGGAGGATTAGTAAATTTATAAAACTTTATTTTAAATATAAACTTCAATTAAAGAATAATTAATGATCTTGTATTATAAATTAAAAGAATAAATTACCTTAGGGATAACAGCGTAATATCTTTTTAAAGATCATATTAATAAAGATGATTGTGACCTCGATGTTGAATTAAGATAAATTTTAAATGCAGAAGTTTAATAATTAAGTCTGTTCGACTTTTAAAATCTTACATGATTTGAGTTCAAATCGACGTGAGTCAGATTGGTTTCTATCTATAAAAATAAATAAATTATTTGTACGAAAGGACTATAATTTTTAATTAAATTATATTATTAACTTTAATTAATAATTTTGATTATATTAGCAAATTAGTGCATTAAATTTAGAATTTAAATAAATTATAATAAAATTATAATATATAATATTTTTTTTTAATTTTTTATTAATGATATTTATAATTTTGATTAGAGTGGCTTTTTAACTTTATTTGAGCGTAAAATATTAGGTTATATTCAATTACGAAAAGGTCCAAATAAATTAATAATTAAAGGTTTATTTCAACCTTTTAGAGATGCTTTAAAATTGATATCAAAGGAATTTTTTTTTTAAATTTTAATAATTTATATTTATATAGTCCAATAATTATATTTTTTTATCATTAATATTATGATTTATTTATCCTTGAATATATTCTTTTCTCTTTATTGATTATAGAATTATTTTTTTAATATTAATTTTGAGATTAATGGTTTATCCAATTATAATAATTGGTTGAGTGTCTTTATGTAATTATTCAATTTCAGGTTCATTACGTTCAGTTTCTCAAATAATTTCATTTGAAATTTTATTATTTTTGTTTTTTTTTACTAATAACTTTAATTGAGAATTATTCTTTATTTATATTTATAAAATTTCAATATAATATATATATATTTTTTATATATATCCTTTATATATTATTTTTATAATTAGAGCATTAATTGATTTAAATCGAGTTCCATTTGATTTGATTGAAGGTGAATCAGAATTAGTTTCTGGATTTAATGTTGAATATTATAGAAGATTATTTGTATTAATTTTTTTTATCTGAATATTTAAATGTTATATTTATAAGATTATTATTAACAATAATGTTTTTTGGATTAAATTGATGATCATTTAGTTTTATTTTAGTTTATTTATTTCATTTAATTTTATTAATTATAATTCGTGGTGTATTACCTCGTATTCGATATGATAAATTAATAATAATATGTTGGGTTGAATTATTAGTGTTAATTTTAATATATTTAATATTAATTTATTTAATAAAAGGATTTATTGTTTTGATAGTATTTTAATTTGTATTTAAAAAAATATTTAATTTTTAATAAAATTTTTTTATAATAAATTATTATTAATTTAAAAATTATAAAAATTTATATGTATATATATATAGATTAAGTTTTTAATTATTATATTTAAATATATTATTATTCGAGTTCAAGTAATAAACCCAACAAAAACATCGACGACCACCGGAGCAGCTGAGGTAATGGCGCCAGACAGCACCTACTCCTCAAGGTAAGAAAATTAATTTTGAAAATTTCCTTCTTCTCTGATAATTTCGTTGCCCTCGAGAATCGAATTAGAACTTCCTACCATCGATCTCGTTTTATTTTCGTGAACGGTTTTGAGGATAGAATCATTGTTTAAACTTTAAACAAAGGGGTTGTCCGCTGTGTCGGCTTGTGCGAACGGTGTTTTCAGCTACTCAAACACCCACTGATCTTCGCATTCCTCCTCCCATTGTTGGCAAAACATTGCCCGTCTTTGGGCAAGGCTTGCGAAATCACACAAGTCCCGCACAGAGAGGACCATTAAATACATCGTCGGGTTCAATCGAAAATTAAGAGCAATACCGGCATTGCTATTTACCGATATTCTTGCCATCATTGCATGCGATTGTAAGAGAGAAATAGCAGAACAATTTCCCTTCGAAAATTTAACCAAAGGATCGTTCGCTGTGTTGGCTTGTGCAAACGGTGTTTTCGATAATCGAAAACACCCATCGATCTTCGCATTCCTCCTCCCACTGTTGTCAAAATATTGCCCGTCTTTGGGCAAGGCTTGCGAAACCACACGAACCCCACACAGAGAGGATCGTTGGAATCATCCTCGATTATTAAACTCGACGGGCAAGAAAATTGTGGCAATAGAAACCATCGTAGTAAATGAACTGAGCTTTGGTTCTAACGACAAACTACTATAGCGAAATTAAAAGAGAAGAAGAAGGCAAACGTAGGAATAAATATATATCAAACAACGAATATTCACATTCTTATCCAATCCATCAACGCGAAAATTCTTGTTCTACCTCCTCTAACTAACTAATATACACATATACATATATATATATATAATATAAATATATATATATATAATATATATATAATATAAATATATATAATATAATATATATATATAATATAAATATATATATAAATATAATATATATATATATATAAATATATATATATATGTATATGTATATGTATATGTATATATCAACTATACTAACATCGATACTAAGTGCACACAAAATTCTCTAAAGCATATCACGACAAAATGGACAATTACATAAACTCGCTTGCCAAAAATAGTAATCCTTACTTGGGCTTTCGGTTCGGTTCGGGCCGAGGGTAACACACGGACGGAGATCTCTGTGGAAAAAGTGAAGTGTGAAGGGAAAAAGGAAAAGGAAGCATAAAGAGGCATGAAGAAGGGAAAATAAAGAGTGAGCATACAAGGAGAAGGCAAAAGAAAAGCGAAAAAGGAGACAAGAACGAGAGAAAGCTACAAATAAGAAAAACTAGAAAAGAAGAGGTTAGGAGGCTAGAAGCGCGGCAAAACAAAGTAAGGTAGGGAGACGGCAGATGGCGACAAACAGGGGAAGACCAAGGAGTACTGGTAACGCAGTCTTCAAAAATACACTGGACAAATACAGTTCGACAGAAAAAGAGACACCAGCCAGAGAGAAAGTAATGGAGGCAGTGGTGGAAGAAATAGAGAAAATGGAAAGAGGATTCGAGGCAATGATCGAGGAAATAAAATATATATATATTGGAAAAGCAAGTGGAGGAGCTGAAGAGAGAAATGAAAGGGAAAGAAGGAAAAGAAGGGAAAGAGAGACAGACAGAGAGAAAGGAGAGTGGGAATGGGAAAAGAAAGAATTATTAGGTAGAATCAGAAGAATTGGTGAGGATCAGGACAGGGCAGAGAGAGAGGAAAGAAGAAGAAACATAGTAATCAAGGGAGTGGACTGGAACGAAGGAAGCAATGAAGAAACAGTAAAGGAGTTCATAAACGAAAAAATGAGGATAGGGGCAGAAGTAGAAAAAGCACATATGATAAAGGTGGGGGGGGGGCAAGAACACAATAATAGTGGCAACGATGAAATCAATGGAGGAAAAAATAAGGATAATGAAGGAGAAAAGCAAATGGGAAAAGGGTGTATACATGGACGATGATCTGACAAAAAAAGAAAGGGATGGGAAGCAACACATAAGAAGGGTAGCCAGAGAAAGAATGGAACAAGGCGAATATGTAAGGACAGGATACAAGAAACTAACAATAGAGAACAAATGGTACAGGTGGAACGAAAACGGAGAGAGGCTGGAGGAAGAAAGAAAGAGAGGGGAAGGAAAATGAAAAAAGAGGAACAGGAGGGGGGACTACAATGGGGATGAAAACGTGCTTCTGAAATGTAGCAGGGCTAATAAGTAAGGACAAAAGAGAAAAGTTAAAATATAGACTACCCAAAGAATTCGACTGGAAATGCAGGGCAGCAATGACAGTAAGGAAAAAAGGAAGAGCAAAGGGAAGAATAACAACGGGTATAAATAAAAACCTAAGAGAAATAGGATATAAAGGAATTAGTGATAATATAGTTGGAAGAAAAATAATATACAATTACAAGACGTATAGGATAATGATGGTTTATAATCAAGATACATAAGGGACATGGAAAAAAATAGAGGAAAGAGTAGACGGAAGAGAAGAGGAAGTGGTGATCATCGGCGGAGACTGGAACGCAAGAACGGGAGAAGAGGGACGGTCGATAAACGAGGACGTAGGGAAAGAAAAAAACAGACGATCAAAAGACAAGACAATAAACATGAAAGGCAGAACACTGCTAAAGATAATCAATGGCAGCGATAAAGAAGGAGAGGAGCGGACCTATATTGGCGAGAGAGGAAACTCAGTAATAGACTACGTGATTGGCAATCAGGAGGCGACAGAAGAAATAATTTACATGAAAATAGGAAAAAGAACAGAGTCAGGCTACATGCCGTTAGAAATAGAAATAGGGGGGGGGGCGGAATTACAAAAAAATGAGGAAAAGGAAGAAGAAGAGAAGGAGAAGAGGGAATGGACAAACAAAAGTGTGGAAAAATACTTGGACGAATGTAAAGACTGGACCTGCAACGGAAGAACAGTAGCGGAAATGTGGACAGAAATCAACAAGAAGATAAACGAAGCAATGCAAAAGAAGAAAGTAAAGATAAGGAATAGAAAGAGAGGAAAAGAGAGTAAAAGAGAGATGAGAAGGAAGGTGACAAAGTTTATGAAAGGAAAATACAGTAGAGAAGCTCTTATGGAGGAAAAAAGGCATTCAAATAGAGGTGCAAACAAAGAAAGGAAAGATACGAAGAAGAAGAAATGGTGAAAATCAAGAATATCAAAACAGAACAAGAAGCGTGGAAATACATAAATAAATACAGAAGAAGAAGAGAGAATATAGATGAAGATTATATGAAATAAGCGAGGAAGAGTGGAAAAATCATTTTATGGAAATTTCAGAAGGAACAGAGCACAAAGAGAGCAGGAAAAAAGAGGAGCATCGAGCAGAAGAGAAAATAATGGATGAGAGAGAAGATAATATATAGAGAAGGAAGAGGTGATATACAAACTAAGAAACTTGAAGGAGAAGTATGCACCGAAGGAAGTGGGTGAAGCGTTATGGGCTCTGTTAAAGAAAATATGGAATGGGGTGGGGATACCAGAAGATTGGAAAAAAGGAGCAAATATGTCCGATATATAAAAAGAGGGACAAGAGAGTAGGGAAGGGTTACAGAAAAGTAACATTAATGGATACAGCATACAAGATCTGTGCAGGGATACTGCACGAACGACTGAAGGCAGAGATTGAAAACAAACTGAAAGAAAGCCAATTCGGATTCAGAAAAGAAAGACGCGGTATTTGTGATAAACCATATCATAGACAAACAGTTGAGTAGAGAAAAAGAAAAACTACATGCCTGCTTTGCGGACTTAAAAGCGGCGTTCGACAGGCTAAACAGAAAGAAATTGAAGGAGAAAATGAGAAAAATGGGGATTAACGAAAACTTAACCAGAAGGAATAAAGAGATATACGCAGAAACAAAGAATGTGGTAAGAATCAAGAATAACAACACAAAAGAATTTTGGACAGTGAGGGGAGTCAGACAAGGATGCCCGTTGAGCCCTACGTTATTTAACATCTACGTGGCGGGGCTGGAAGAAGAATTAAGGAAAGGACAAGTCGGGGGGGGGGGCATAGTGGCAGGAGAAAGAAAGGTATGGTCATTGACATATGCAGACGATATTGTGCTGATGGCTGAGAGAGAGGAGAAGCTAAAGGAAATGCTAAAGAGATTCGAAATATTTTTAAAGGAAACCGAATTGGAACTGAGCACGAAAAAGGCCAAGAGTGTAGTTT
>NW_022885250.1:0-20591 GCF_011952205.1 Bombus bifarius
GATGAAGATTATATGAAATAAGCGAGGAAGAGTGGAAAAATCATTTTATGGAAATTTTAGAAGGAACAGAGCACAAAGAGGGCAGGGAAAAAGAGGAGCATCGAGCAGAAGAGAAAATAATGGAGGAGAGAGAAGATAATATATAGAGATGGAAGAGGTGATATACAAACTAAGAAACTTGAAGGAGAAGAAAGCAGTGGGGGAAGGCGGCTTAGAAAATGAAGTATGGAAGTATGCACCGAAGGAAGTGGGTGAAGCGTTATGGGCTCTGTTAAGGAAAATATGGAATGGGGTGAGGATACCAGAAGATTGGAAAAAAGGAGCAAATATGTCCGATATATAAAAAGAGGGACAAGAGAGCAGGGAAGGGTTACAGAAAAGTAACATTAATGGATACAGCATACAGGGATACTGCACGAACGACTGAAGGCAGAGATTGAAAGCAAACTGAAAGAGAGCCAATTCGGATTCAGAAAAGAAAGACGCGGTATTTGTGATAAACCATATCATAGACAAACAGTTGAGTAGAGAAAAAGAAAAACTACATGCCTGCTTTGCGGACTTAAAAGCGGCGTTCGACAGGCTAAACAGAAAGAAATTGGAGGAGAGAATGAGAAAAATGGGGATTAACGAAAACTTAACCAGAAGGAATAAAGAGATATACGCAGAAACAAAGAATGTGGTAAGAATCAAGAATAACAACACAAAAGAATTTTGGACAGTGAGGGGAGTCAGACAAGGATGCCCGTTGAGCCCTATTTAACATCTACGTGGCGGGGCTGGAAGAAGAATTAAGGAAAGGACAAGTCGGGGGGGGGGGCATAGTGGCAGGAGAAAGAAAGGTATGGTCATTGACATATGCAGACGATATTGTGCTGATGGCTGATAGAGAGGAGAAGCTAAAGGAAATGCTAAAGAGATTCGAAATATTTTTAAAGGAAACCGAATTGGAACTGAGCACGAAAAAGGACAAGAGTGTAGTTTTCGAAAAAAACGAAAGAACAAGAGGAGACAAAGAAAATGGAAATGGGGAGAACGAGAATTAGAAGAAGTGGACGAGATAAGATACCTAGGGTACATACTACTGAAAAAACGGTAGTGATGAGAAACACATAGAAGACAGGAAAAAGAGAGCAAGAAAAGCAATGAAGAAAACATGGAGCGTGGAAGAAAAAATTTCCAAACAGGACAACAAGAGGAGAATGAAGATGTTTGGAACGCTGGTAGAGAACGTGGCGCTGTTTGGAGCATAGGTATGAGGCTGGAACATGGAAGAAAGGCTGGATAGAATACAAAGAAGATATGTGAAATGGAGCTTAGGTTTAGATATGACAACACCGAATTATATATCGATAGAAGAATGTAAGCTAACAGAAATCAAAGAAAAAGTATTAGGAAGAGCAAGGGAAAGCCATAGAGTCAAAAAAGGAACTAGTAAAGAAGTGCATAAAGTAAAGAGAGAGAAACTGGGGAAATGGCCAATAACGGAAAAGAGCAAGAAAGAGAAAGAAGGGACTAGAAAGGATGAGAAATGGAGGGACACAGATGGAAGTAAGAGAAGAGCAAGAAAAGATGACACTAGACCAAATTATAGAAGAAAGGAGAAAGAGAGAAGAAGAAGAGAGGGGGAAAAGGATAAGGGAATCAAAATATGACAAACATTATAGAAAAATCGCCAAAGAAGAGTTAGCAAAATACTTAGAAGGGAGGATGAAGTGGAAGGACAGAAAAATATTAGCAAGATTCAGATGTGGAAACGAGACTAAATCAAGGGAATACTGGAAAGAAGAGGGAGAAAAAAGATGCAAGCTATGTAAAAAGAAAGAAGACCTGAGACACGTAATAGAAGAATGAGAAATAACAGGAGAACCAAGGGACACAGAAAATAATAATAATAATAATAATGATAATAATAATAATAATAATAATAATAATAATAATAATAATAATAATAATAATAATAATAATAATGATGATGATGATGATGATGATGATGATGATGATGATGATAATAATAATGATAATAATAATAATGATAATAATGATAATAATGATAATAATGATAATAATAATAATAATAATAATGATGATGAACGTGATGATAATGATAATGATAATGATAAGAATAATGATAATAGTTATCCTTACTCATCCTCAATTATTAACAAATCACACACCCATACATTCTAATTAAAACGTTAAAAACCTTCCTTATTTTATTTTGTTTTTTTTTATTATGGGTAATAGCACAGAAATCCCCATGCTATAGTAATTAGCAAATGATACAAAAATGTAAGTATTTGTAGAAACAAATAAGAACGTTTAATAAAGGAAAAATTAAAAAGAAAATGATAGATACTTCTACCTCTCAGAGGGATCAAGCAAACGGACCAAACGCATCGAGATCTACAGTAAGACACGGTAAACCAGCCTATCCTGTTCAATATCCATGTTTAGTGTCCTATTATAAATGTATGGCATGAACAAGAACGGCAATCAAAATAATAAATCAGCAATAGCATTCGTAAATGATATGTTAATTACATCAGAAACAATAAACCGTGACAAATAAAAATCCAGCTGCAAGACCTAGTCAAGAAAGTAGAAAATTACGCTTTCCAACACGGAAGCTAAGAATCTACACCCATAAATGTGAAACAATCTCGTTCAGTCCATATATTTCAAAAACTTCAAAAGCAAAGTACGACGTGAGAATAAATTCGAAAATATTCTTCCATACAACAGAAAATATCAACGGAAAATTTTCCGATGCAAACAAAGTTAGATGCTTCGGAGTCCATCTAAACTTCGGGTTAAATCACAACGACAACATAAAGACACAGTTATAGAAAGCAGATAAATTCTTCTTATACCTCATAAGACTACCTTACTCGAAAGATTCGCACAGATCAATAAAACTTCACTGCTACAAAACACTAATTAGACCAACCATTCTAATGTATGGTCGTTAAATCTGTTTCAATGTAAGTGTCAACGCCACGGAAAAATTAAGGATCATTGAAAGAAAATACATCACAGCATGTTTAGGAATATATAGATTGCCAGAATTGAAATTTAGCAAATATAGCAAATCACAAGCTATACGAAGAGCCCAAATTAATCCATATCGATTCTTCATTCTTAAATTAGTCAGACCACTGGTCAAAGATACACAAAATAATCATAAACTTCATCGTCGCCCACAATCTATAGTCAAACCCGTTATACCATAAACACGTTCAAAAAACAGGTTATTTCCCCCCGGAATCCTTCACCTGTTTAGATAGCGCGAAATTAATCCAAAACAATAATAACTTAGCATTATTCTATCACTACAGCAGAAACGTAATAATAAAAAATACTGTACGATAGCGACATAGACCATAAGGATAGCAATATAAGACTTATGTATAAATTGTCAACCGTAGATTTAAGTGAGACACTCAAAGACAATAAAGATAAATATTGGTGGCTAACCACCGTAGAAAATTAAATTATAGCAATAAGAAAACCGTATGTTCAGTTAGTAAATGAACCAAAGATTGTAAGCAAAGATCACAAAAGAACAATGCAAATGTCACGTAAACTTGAGGGTTAGACGATAAAATAAAATAGCTGAGTCGTAACACAACTATTAATTTTGTTTTCATTAATCTTTATTATGAATTCAGCAATCACAATGAAATACACACTGAATTAACACACACAAATCACAATTCACTCCAATCACCTTATGTAAAACCTAGTTACACTGATACGTTAAGTACGCGACTGTTATGAGGATAGAGACCGGTAAAGATATGTTGACTATTCTAAGGATACGGAATAAGTGAAGTTTTACTGACGATACTGTGTCTGGGGAAAGCTAGGGATGGGTGTGTCTAAGGACACGGGACTATCGGACTTGTTGATGATAATTTTTGTTAAGGAAGTGAGGGTAGTAGACATCTTTCTCCGATTGGATAATAAGACGGTTGGTGGACCAGGAAGGGTTTTAGCCGCCCTCGTGAGAAAGTTGCTAACGCAACATAGCAGACGCGAGGAAAACCTACTTTCCCTGTTAACCCGTAGTAAACAATAAACGTAAAAGGAAATCTAAGACAAGAGATACTCGCTTGGCCTGAAGGACCTTAACTATGAAAATTCCAAGACCCCTGGTGGGTACTTAGGACTACTGAGGGCACGCGCCAAGGATGTGCAGACATCTGGGCGCCATCCTGCCCGCGGTGTGTGGCCTGGTCTCTGATGTGAATTGACAAACACAGTTATACAAACACAGTTAAATTAAGAAAATGTTCCCTGCAATTGTGTAATCATATATACGTAATTATATATCTCATACGTTTATTCTCTTTCTTCCCCCTCCTAAAATGTCAGCGATCCATAATACAATATCGGGCCTCCCTATACTAGTTTGTAAGTTCATAGTCTAAGGAATGGTTACATTGTAAGTCAATAAATGGTAGTATGAAGTGCAACGTTTATGTGAGCACCTATACTAGGCGTACATTACGCAAACATTAAAAACTTCCCACAAGCTGAGACCCTCAACTCATAAATCAAATTCTTTTTATTTTTGATTCATTGTAGTAAATGAAATCATTTACCAACATATTTGTCACACTTTTCTCATTCAGATAAGACCAAGCACGATATAATTTGGAGCATATTTGCTTACTGAGTAAATGATAATTAAATACATATCAATAAGTAAATCTACCATCACAAATATATTAGTAAAAGTTTAATTTTGGAGAAATTAGAAATAAAAAAGTTTTACTTTTGATTCAGCACATAGATACATTGTTTCCGCGCTATCTGCCACTTGTGGTTTAATTTGATAATCCACGATAAGATAAACTTAAGTAGATGTTTATGTATTGTTGTATATTATTATATAAAATTAATTTTAATAAAAATTTAATAAAAAATTTTAATTCAAATCAAAACGTAGTATATTTAAGAATCGATGAGTTATAATAAATTTAATTTTTTAATAATTATATTTTAATATTAATTTGAAAGAGGATTCAAAAGTAAAATTAATAAATTAATTAATTTGAAAATAGTTTTGAAAAGTGTACAAATTGCCCGTCAATTTCATTTGTGGAATAAGTCGTAACATAGTAAAAATATTGGAAAATGTTTTTAGATAAAAAATTAGTTTTTATAATATTTCATTTTTAATGAAAATTATTTAAATTGAATTTTTTTTTAAATAATAAATTTAATATTTTAGTTTAAAATTTATTAAATTATATTTTTGTAAAGTTGTATAATAAATAATTGTTAAAGTAATAATTTATGAAATAATATAATGATTTATAGATTTAGTAATGTGAATGAAATTTTAAAGAATTAAATAAGTAAAATAAATTTTGTACCTTTTGTATCAGGGTTAATTAATATAATTTAATAATTTTATTATTCTCGAAAGAAAAAGAGTTAAATATTTAATTATGTTTTTGTTGAATAAAAAATTATAATATATATTTAGAAATTAAATGTTAATTGATTTTTTATATCTAGTTTTTTTTTAAATGAATTTAATTTATATATAAAAAATATAAAAAATTTATTTTATAATTTTTTTTATTTTTATATAAAAAATTTATGGGATAATCTATAAATTTAAATATGTAATTAAATTATTATTATTATTATTATTTAAAAATTTATATTATAATTATATTGATTTAGTAATAATTTTTATTAATAAATACTTAATAATTTAATAATTTTATTTTAAAAATTTAAGAAATTTATATAAAATTGAATAATATATATTTATTAAAAAAAAATAATTTATAATTTATTTAAATTAAGTATAATGATTATATTAGTAATATTTTATGTTTAAAATTTTTATTTTTTAATAAATTTTGAAATATATATATATAAGGAATTAGGCAAATTAAATATATTCACCTGTTTATCAAAAACATGGCTTATTGATTTTAATTTTAAGTCTATCTGCCCAGTGATTTAATTATTTAATGGCTGCAGTATAATTGACTGTACAAAGGTAGCATAATCAATTGTTTTTTAATTAAAAACTAGAATGAAAGAATTAATGAGATATATACTGTCTCATATATATATAATTAATTTAAATTTTTAGTAAAAATGCTAAGATATATTTATGGGACGATAAGGCCCTATAGAATTTTATATTTACATATATTAGATTTTAAATTTTTTAAATATAAATATTTAATTGGGAGGATTAGTAAATTTATAAAACTTTATTTTAAATATAAACTTCAATTAAAGAATAATTAATGATCTTGTATTATAAATTAAAAGAATAAATTACCTTAGGGATAACAGCGTAATATCTTTTTAAAGATCATATTAATAAAGATGATTGCGACCTCGATGTTGAATTAAGATAAATTTTAAATGCAGAAGTTTAATAATTAAGTCTGTTCGACTTTTAAAATCTTACATGATTTGAGTTCAAATCGACGTGAGTCAGATTGGTTTCTATCTATAAAAATAAATAAATTATTTGTACGAAAGGACTATAATTTTTAATTAAATTATATTATTAACTTTAATTAATAATTTTGATTATATTAGCAAATTAGTGCATTAAATTTAGAATTTAAATAAATTATAATAAAATTATAATATATAATAATATTTTTTTTTAATTTTTTATTAATGATATTTATAATTTTGATTAGAGTGGCTTTTTTAACTTTATTTGAGCGTAAAATATTAGGTTATATTCAATTACGAAAAGGTCCAAATAAATTAATAATTAAAGGTTTATTTCAACCTTTTAGAGATGCTTTAAAATTGATATCAAAGGAATTTTTTTTTTAAATTTTAATAATTTATATTTATATAGTCCAATAATTATATTTTTTTATCATTAATATTATGATTTATTTATCCTTGAATATATTCTTTTCTTTTTATTGATTATAGAATTATTTTTTTAATATTAATTTTGAGATTAATGGTTTATCCAATTATAATAATTGGTTGAGTGTCTTTATGTAATTATTCAATTTCAGGTTCATTACGTTCAGTTTCTCAAATAATTTCATTTGAAATTTTATTATTTTTGTTTTTTTTTTACTAATAACTTTAATTGAGAATTATTCTTTATTTATATTTATAAAATTTCAATATAATATATATATATTTTTTATATATATCCTTTATATATTATTTTTATAATTAGAGCATTAATTGATTTAAATCGAGTTCCATTTGATTTGATTGAAGGTGAATCAGAATTAGTTTCTGGATTTAATGTTGAATATTATAGAAGATTATTTGTATTAATTTTTTTTATCTGAATATTTAAATGTTATATTTATAAGATTATTATTAACAATAATGTTTTTTGGATTAAATTGATGATCATTTAGTTTTATTTTAGTTTATTTATTTCATTTAATTTTATTAATTATAATTCGTGGTGTATTACCTCGTATTCGATATGATAAATTAATAATAATATGTTGGGTTGAATTATTAGTGTTAATTTTAATATATTTAATATTAATTTATTTAATAAAAGGATTTATTGTTTTGATAGTATTTTAATTTGTATTTAAAAAAATATTTAATTTTTAATAAAATTTTTTTATAATAAATTATTATTAATTTAAAAATTATAAAAATTTATATGTATATATATAGATTAAGTTTTTAATTATTATATTTAAATATATTATTATTCGAGTTCAAGTAATAAACCCAACAAAAACATCGACGACCACCGGAGCAGCTGAGGTAATGGCGCCAGACAGCACCTACTCCTCAAGGTAAGAAAATTAATTTTGAAAATTTCCTTCTTCTCTGATAATTTCGTTGCCCTCGAGAATCGAATTAGAACTTCCTACCATCGATCTCGTTTTATTTTCGTGAACGGTTTTGAGGATAGAATCATTGTTTAAACTTTAAACAAAGGGGTTGTCCGCTGTGTCGGCTTGTGCGAACGGTGTTTTCAGCTACTCAAACACCCACTGATCTTCGCATTCCTCCTCCCATTGTTGGCAAAACATTGCCCGTCTTTGGGCAAGGCTTGCGAAATCACACAAGTCCCGCACAGAGAGGACCATTAAATACATCGTCGGGTTCAATCGAAAATTAAGAGCAATACCGGCATTGCTATTTACCGATATTCTTGCCATCATTGCATGCGATTGTAAGAGAGAAATAGCAGAACAATTTCCCTTCGAAAATTTAACCAAAGGATCGTTCGCTGTGTTGGCTTGTGCAAACGGTGTTTTCGATTATCGAAAACACCCATCGATCTTCGCATTCCTCCTCCCACTGTTGTCAAAATATTGCCCGTCTTTGGGCAAGGCTTGCGAAACCACACGAACCCCACACAGAGAGGATCGTTGGAATCATCCTCGATTATTAAACTCGACGGGCAAGAAAATTGTGGCAATAGAAACCATCGTAGTAAATGAACTGAGCTTTGGTTCTAACGACAAACTACTATAGCGAAATTAAAAGAGAAGAAGAAGGCAAACGTAGGAATAAATATATATCAAACAACGAATATTCACATTCTTATCCAATCCATCAACGCGAAAATTCTTGTTCTACCTCCTCTAACTAACTAATATACACATATACATATATATATATATATAATATAAATATATATATATATATATATATATATATATAATATATATATATATATAATATATATATATATATATATAATATATATATAAATATAATATATATATATATATAATATATATATATATGTATATGTATATGTATATGTATATATCAACTATACTAACATCGATACTAAGTGCACACAAAATTCTCTAAAGCATATCACGACAAAATGGACAATTACATAAACTCGCTTGCCAAAAATAGTAATCCTTACTTGGGCTTTCGGTTCGGTTCGGGCCGAGGGTAACACACGGACGGAGATCTCTGTGGAAAAAGTGAAGTGTGAAGGGAAAAAGGAACAGGAAGCATAAAGAGGCATGAAGAAGGGAAAATAAAGAGTGAGCATACAAGGAGAAGGCAAAAGAAAAGCGAAAAAGGAGACAAGAACGAGAGAAAGCTACAAATAAGAAAAACTAGAAAAGAAGAGGTTAGGAGGCTAGAAGCGCGGCAAAACAAAGTAAGGTAGGGAGACGGCAGATGGCGACAAACAGGGGAAGACCAAGGAGTACTGGTAACGCAGTCTTCAAAAATACACTGGACAAATACAGTTCGACAGAAAAAGAGACACCAGCCAGAGAGAAAGTAATGGAGGCAGTGGTGGAAGAAATAGAGAAAATGGAAAGAGGATTCGAGGCAATGATCGAGGAAATAAAATATATATATATTGGAAAAGCAAGTGGAGGAGCTGAAGAGAGAAATGAAAGGGAAAGAAGGGAAAGAAGGGAAAGAGAGACAGACAGAGAGAAAGGAGAGTGGGAATGGGAAAAGAAAGAATTATTGGGTAGAATCAGAAGAATTGGAGAGGATCAGGACAGGACAGAGAGAGAGAGAAAGAAGAAGAAACATAGTAATCAAGGGAGTGGACTGGAACGAAGGAAGCAATGAAGAGACAGTAAAGGAGTTCATAAACGAAAAAATGAGGATAGGGGCAGAAGTAGAAAAAGCACATATGATAAAGGTGGGGTGGGGGGGGCAAGAACACAATAATAGTGGCAACGATGAAATCAATGGAGGAAAAAATAAGGATAATGAAGGAGAAAAGCAAATGGGAAAAGGGTGTATACATGGACGATGATCTGACAAAAAAAGAAAGGGATGGGAAGCAACACATAAGAAGGGTAGCCAGAGAAAGAATGGAACAAGGCGAATATGTAAGGACAGGATACAAGAAACTAACAATAGAAAACAAATGGTACAGGTGGAACGAAAACGAAGAGAGGCTGGAGGAAGAAAGAAAGAGAGGGGAAGGAAAATGAAAAAAGAGGAACAGGAGGGGGGACTACAATGGGGATGAAAACGTGCTTCTGAAATGTAGCAGGGCTAATAAGTAAGGACAAAAGAGAAAAGTTAAAATATAGACTACCCAAAGAATTCGACTGGAAATGCAGGGCAGCAATGACAGTAAGGAAAAAAGGAAGAGCAAAGGGAAGAATAACAACGGGTATAAATAAAAACCTAAGAGAAATAGGATATAAAGGAATTAGTGATAATATAGTTGGAAGAAAAATAATATACAATTACAAGACGTATAGGATAATGATGGTTTATAATCAAGATACATAAGGGACATGGAAAAAAATAGAGGAAAGAGTAGACGGAAGAGAAGAGGAAGTGGTGATCATCGGCGGAGACTGGAACGCAAGAACGGGAGAAGAGGGAGGGTCGATAAACGAGGACGTAGGGAAAGAAAAAAACAGACGATCAAAAGACAAGACAATAAACGTGGAAGGAAGAACACTGCTAAAGATAATCAATGGCAGCGATAAAGAAGGAGAGGAGCGGACCTATATTGGCGAGAGAGGAAACTCAGTAATAGACTATGTGATTGGCAATCAGGAGGCGACAGAAGAAATAATTTACATGAAAATAGGAAAAAGAACAGAGTCAGGCCACATGCCGTTAGAAATAGAAATAGGGGGGGGCGGAATTACAAAAAAATGAGGAAAAGGAAGAAGAAGAGAAGGAGAAGAGGGAATGGACAAACAAAAGTGTGGAAAAATACTTGGACGAATGTAAAGACTGGACCTGCAACGGAAGAACAGTAGCGGAAATGTGGACAGAAATCAACAAGAAGATAAACGAAGCAATGCAAAAGAAGAAAGTAAAGATAAGGAATAGAAAGAGAGGAAAAGAGAGTAAAAGAGAGATGAGAAGGAAGGTGACAAAGTTTATGAAAGGAAAATACAGTAGAGAAGCTCTTATGGAGGAAAAAAGGCATTCAAATAGAGGTGCAAACAAAGAAAGGAAAGATACGAAGAAGAAGAAATGGTGAAAATCAAGAAGATGAAAACAGAACAAGAAGCGTGGAAATACATAAATAAATACAGAAGAAGAAGAGAGAATATAGATGAAGATTATATGAAATAAGCGAGGAAGAGTGGAAAAATCATTTTATGGAAATTTTAGAAGGAACAGAGCACAAAGAGGGCAGGAAAAAAGAGGAGCATCGAGCAGAAGAGAAAATAATGGAGGAGAGAGAAGATAATATATAGAGATGGAAGAGGTGATATACAAACTAAGAAACTTGAAGGAGAAGAAAGCAATGGGGGAAGGCGGGTTAGAAAATGAAGTATGGAAGTATGCACCGAAGGAAGTGGGTGAAGCGTTATGGGCTCTGTTAAGGAAAATATGGAATGGGGTGAGGATACCAGAAGATTGGAAAAAAGGAGCAAACATGTCCGATATATAAAAAGAGGGACAAGAGAGCAGGGAAGGGTTACAGAAAAGTAACATTAATGGATACAGCATACAGGGATACTGCACGAACGACTGAAGGCAGAGATTGAAAACAAACTGAAAGAGAGCCAATTCGGATTCAGAAAAGAAAGACGCGGTATTTGTGATAAACCATAGACAAACAGTTGAGTAGAGAAAAAGAAAAACTACATGCCTGCTTTGCGGACTTAAAAGCGGCGTTCGACAGGCTAAACAGAAAGAAATTGGAGGAGAAAATGAGAAAAATGGGGATTAACGAAAACTTAACCAGAAGGAATAAAGAGATATACGCAGAAACAAAGAATGTGGTAAGAATCAAGAATAACAACACAAAAGAATTTTGGACAGTGAGGGGAGTCAGACAAGGATGCCCGTTGAGCCCTATTTAACATCTACGTGGCGGGGCTGGAAGAAGAATTAAGGAAAGGACAAGTCGGGGGGGGGGGCATAGTGGCAGGAGAAAGAAAGGTATGGTCATTGACATATGCAGACGATATTGTGCTGATGGCTGATAGAGAGGAGAAGCTAAAGGAAATGCTAAAGAGATTCGAAATATTTTTAAAGGAAACCGAATTGGAACTGAGCACGAAAAAGGCCAAGAGTGTAGTTTTCGAAAAAAACGAAAGAACAAGAGGAGACAAAGAAAATGGAAATGGGGAGAACGAGAATTAGAAGAAGTGGACGAGATAAGATACCTAGGGTACATACTACTGAAAAAACGGTAGTGATGAGAAACACATAGAAGACAGGAAAAAGAGAGCAAGAATAGCAATGAAGAAAACATGGAGCGTGGAAGAAAAAATTTCCAAACAGGACAACAAGAGGAGAATGAAGATGTTTGGAACGCTGGTAGAGAACGTGGCGCTGTTTGGAGCATAGGTATGAGGCTGGAACATTGAAGAAAGGCTGGATAGAATACAAAGAAGACATGTGAAATGGAGCTTAGGTTTAGATATGACAACACCGAATTATATATCGATAGAAGAATGTAAGCTAACAGAAATCAAAGAAAAAGTATTAGGAAGAGCAGCAAGGTATGAAGGGAAAGCCATAGAGTCAAAAAAGGAACTAGTAAAGAAGTGCATAAAGGAAAGAGAGAGAAACTGGGGAAATGGCCAATAACGGAAAAGAGCAAGAAAGAGAAAGAAGGGACTAGAAAGGATGAGAAATGGAGGGACACAGATGGAAGTAAGAGAAGAGCAAGAAAAGATGACACTAGACCAAATTATAGAAGAAAGGAGAAAGAGAGAAGAAGAAGAGAGGGGGAAAAGGATAAGGGAATCAAAATATGACAAACATTATAGAAAAATCGCCAAAGAAGAGTTAGCAAAATACTTAGAAGGGAGGATGAAGTGGAAGGACAGAAAAATATTAGCAAGATTCAGATGTGGAAACGAGACTAAATCAAGGGAATACTGGAAAGAAGAGGGAGAAAAAAGATGCAAGCTATGTAAAAAGAAAGAAGACCTGAGACACGTAATAGAAGAATGAGAAATAACAGGAGAACCAAGGGACACAGAAAATAATAATAATAATAATAATAATAATAATAATAATAATAATAATAATAATAATAATAATAATAATAATAATAATAATAATAATAATAATAATAATGATGATAATAATAATGATAATAATGATAATAATGATAATAATGATAATAATGATAATAATGATAATAATAATAATAATAATGATGATGAACGTGATGATAATGATAATGATAATGATAAGAATAATGATAATAGTTATCCTTACTCATCCTCAATTATTAACAAATCACACACCCATACATTCTAATTAAAACGTTAAAAACCTTCCTTATTTTATTTTGTTTTTTTTTATTATGGGTAATAGCACAGAAATCCCCATGCTATAGTAATTAGCAAATGATACAAAAATGTAAGTATTTGTAGAAACAAATAAGAACGTTTAATAAAGGAAAAATTAAAAAGAAAATGATAGATACTTCTACCTCTCAGAGGGATCAAGCAAACGGACCAAACGCATCGAGATCTACAGTAAGACACGGTAAACCAGCCTATCCTGTTCAATATCCATGTTTAGTGTCCTATTATAAATGTATGGCATGAACAAGAACGGCAATCAAAATAATAAATCAGCAATAGCATTCGTAAATGATATGTTAATTACATCAGAAACAATAAACCGTGACAAATAAAAATCCAGCTGCAAGACCTAGTCAAGAAAGTAGAAAATTACGCTTTCCAACACGGAAGCTAAGAATCTACACCCATAAATGTGAAACAATCTCGTTCAGTCCATATATTTCAAAAACTTCAAAAGCAAAGTACGACGTGAGAATAAATTCGAAAATATTCTTCCATACAACAGAAAATATCAACGGAAAATTTTCCGATGCAAACAAAGTTAGATGCTTCGGAGTCCATCTAAACTTCGGGTTAAATCACAACGACAACATAAAGACACAGTTATAGAAAGCAGATAAATTCTTCTTATACCTCATAAGACTACCTTACTCGAAAGATTCGCACAGATCAATAAAACTTCACTGCTACAAAACACTAATTAGACCAACCATTCTAATGTATGGTCGTTAAATCTGTTTCAATGTAAGTGTCAACGCCACGGAAAAATTAAGGATCATTGAAAGAAAATACATCACAGCATGTTTAGGAATATATAGATTGCCAGAATTGAAATTTAGCAAATATAGCAAATCACAAGCTATACGAAGAGCCCAAATTAATCCATATCGATTCTTCATTCTTAAATTAGTCAGACCACTGGTCAAAGATACACAAAATAATCATAAACTTCATCGTCGCCCACAATCTATAGTCAAACCCGTTATACCATAAACACGTTCAAAAAACAGGTTATTTCCCCCCGGAATCCTTCACCTGTTTAGATAGCGTGAAATTAATCCAAAACAATAATAACTTAGCATTATTCTATCACTACAGCAGAAACGTAATAATAAAAAATACTGTACGATAGCGACATAGACCATAAGGATAGCAATATAAGACTTATGTATAAATTGTCAACCGTAGATTTAAGTGAGACACTCAAAGACAATAAAGATAAATATTGGTGGCTAACCACCGTAGAAAATTAAATTATAGCAATAAGAAAACCGTATGTTCAGTTAGTAAATGAACCAAAGATTGTAAGCAAAGATCACAAAAGAACAATGCAAATGTCACGTAAACTTGAGGGTTAGACGATAAAATAAAATAGCTGAGTCGTAACACAACTATTAATTTTGTTTTCATTAATCTTTATTATGAATTCAGCAATCACAATGAAATACACACTGAATTAACACACACAAATCACAATTCACTCCAATCACCTTATGTAAAACCTAGTTACACTGATACGTTAAGTACGCGACTGTTATGAGGATAGAGACCGGTAAAGATATGTTGACTATTCTAAGGATACGGAATAAGTGAAGTTTTACTGACGATACTGTGTCTGGGGAAAGCTAGGGATGGGTGTGTCTAAGGACACGGGACTATCGGACTTGTTGATGATAATTTTTGTTAAGGAAGTGAGGGTAGTAGACATCTTTCTCCGATTGGATAATAAGACGGTTGGTGGACCAGGAAGGGTTTTAGCCGCCCTCGTGAGAAAGTTGCTAACGCAACATAGCAGACGCGAGGAAAACCTACTTTCCCTGTTAACCCGTAGTAAACAATAAACGTAAAAGGAAATCTAAGACAAGAGATACTCGCTTGGCCTGAAGGACCTTAACTATGAAAATTCCAAGACCCCTGGTGGGTACTTAGGACTACTGAGGGCACGCGCCAAGGATGTGCAGACATCTGGGCGCCATCCTGCCCGCGGTGTGTGGCTTGGTCTCTGATGTGAATTGACGTTATACAAACACAGTTAAATTAAGAAAATGTTCCCTGCAATTGTGTAATCATATATACGTAATTATATATCTCATACGTTTATTCTCTTTCTTCCCCCTCCTAAAATGTCAGCGATCCATAATACAATATCGGGCCTCCCTATACTAGTTTGTAAGTTCATAGTCTAAGGAATGGTTACATTGTAAGTCAATAAATGGTAGTATGAAGTGCAACGTTTATGTGAGCACCTATACTAGGCGTACATTACGCAAACATTAAAAACTTCCCACAAGCTGAGACCCTCAACTCATAAATCAAATTCTTTTTATTTTTGATTCATTGTAGTAAATGAAATCATTTACCAACATATTTGTCACACTTTTCTCATTCAGATAAGACCAAGCACGATATAATTTGGAGCATATTTGCTTACTGAGTAAATGATAATTAAATACATATCAATAAGTAAATCTACCATCACAAATATATTAGTAAAAGTTTAATTTTGGAGAAATTAGAAATAAAAAAGTTTTACTTTTGATTCAGCACATAGATACATTGTCTCCGCGCTATCTGCCACTTGTGGTTTAATTTGATAATCCACGATAAGATAAACTTAAGTAGATGTTTATGTATTGTTGTATATTATTATATAAAATTAATTTTAATAAAAATTTAATAAAAAATTTTAATTCAAATCAAAACGTAGTATATTTAAGAATCGATGAGTTATAATAAATTTAATTTTTTAATAATTATATTTTAATATTAATTTGAAAGAGGATTCAAAAGTAAAATTAATAAATTAATTAATTTGAAAATAGTTTTGAAAAGTGTACAAATTGCCCGTCAATTTCATTTGTGGAATAAGTCGTAACATAGTAAAAATATTGGAAAATGTTTTTAGATAAAAAATTAGTTTTTATAATATTTCATTTTTAATGAAAATTATTTAAATTGAATTTTTTTTTAAATAATAAATTTAATATTTTAGTTTAAAATTTATTAAATTATATTTTTGTAAAGTTGTATAATAAATAATTGTTAAAGTAATAATTTATGAAATAATATAATGATTTATAGATTTAGTAATGTGAATGAAATTTTAAAGAATTAAATAAGTAAAATAAATTTTGTACCTTTTGTATCAGGGTTAATTAATATAATTTAATAATTTTATTATTCTCGAAAGAAAAAGAGTTAAATATTTAATTATGTTTTTGTTGAATAAAAAATTATAATATATATTTAGAAATTAAATGTTAATCGATTATTTTATATCTAGTTTTTTTTAAATGAATTTAATTTATATATAAAAAATATAAAAAATTTATTTTATAATTTTTTTTATTTTTATATAAAAAATTTATGGGATAATCTATAAATTTAAATATGTAATTAAATTATTATTATTATTATTAAAAATTTATATTATAATTATATTGATTTAGTAATAATTTTTATTAATAAATACTTAATAATTTAATAATTTTATTTTAAAAATTTAAGAAATTTATATAAAATTGAATAATATATATTTATTAAAAAAAATAATTTATAATTTATTTAAATTAAGTATAATGATTATATTAGTAATATTTTATGTTTAAAATTTTTATTTTTTAATAAATTTTGAAATATATATATATAAGGAATTAGGCAAATTAAATATATTCACCTGTTTATCAAAAACATGGCTTATTGATTTTAATTTTAAGTCTATCTGCCCAGTGATTTAATTATTTAATGGCTGCAGTATAATTGACTGTACAAAGGTAGCATAATCAATTGTTTTTTAATTAAAAACTAGAATGAAAGAATTAATGAGATATATACTGTCTCATATATATATAATTAATTTAAATTTTTAGTAAAAATGCTAAGATATATTTATGGGACGATAAGACCCTATAGAATTTTATATTTACATATATTAGATTTTAAATTTTTTAAATATAAATATTTAATTGGGAGGATTAGTAAATTTATAAAACTTTATTTTAAATATAAACTTCAATTAAAGAATAATTAATGATCTTGTATTATAAATTAAAAGAATAAATTACCTTAGGGATAACAGCGTAATATCTTTTTAAAGATCATATTAATAAAGATGATTGCGACCTCGATGTTGAATTAAGATAAATTTTAAATGCAGAAGTTTAATAATTAAGTCTGTTCGACTTTTAAAATCTTACATGATTTGAGTTCAAATCGACGTGAGTCAGATTGGTTTCTATCTATAAAAATAAATAAATTATTTGTACGAAAGGACTATAATTTTTAATTAAATTATATTATTAACTTTAATTAATAATTTTGATTATATTAGCAAATTAGTGCATTAAATTTAGAATTTAAATAAATTATAATAAAATTATAATATATAATAATATTTTTTTTAATTTTTTATTAATGATATTTATAATTTTGATTAGAGTGGCTTTTTTAACTTTATTTGAGCGTAAAATATTAGGTTATATTCAATTACGAAAAGGTCCAAATAAATTAATAATTAAGGGTTTATTTCAACCTTTTAGAGATGCTTTAAAATTGATATCAAAGGAATTTTTTTTTTAAATTTTAATAATTTATATTTATATAGTCCAATAATTATATTTTTTATCATTAATATTATGATTTATTTATCCTTGAATATATTCTTTTCTTTTTATTGATTATAGAATTATTTTTTTAATATTAATTTTGAGATTAATGGTTTATCCAATTATAATAATTGGTTGAGTGTCTTTATGTAATTATTCAATTTCAGGTTCATTACGTTCAGTTTCTCAAATAATTTCATTTGAAATTTTATTATTTTTGTTTTTTTTTACTAATAACTTTAATTGAGAATTATTCTTTATTTATATTTATAAAATTTCAATATAATATATATATATTTTTTATATATATCCTTTATATATTATTTTTATAATTAGAGCATTAATTGATTTAAATCGAGTTCCATTTGATTTGATTGAAGGTGAATCAGAATTAGTTTCTGGATTTAATGTTGAATATTATAGAAGATTATTTGTATTAATTTTTTTTATCTGAATATTTAAATGTTATATTTATAAGATTATTATTAACAATAATGTTTTTTGGATTAAATTGATGATCATTTAGTTTTATTTTAGTTTATTTATTTCATTTAATTTTATTAATTATAATTCGTGGTGTATTACCTCGTATTCGATATGATAAATTAATAATAATATGTTGGGTTGAATTATTAGTGTTAATTTTAATATATTTAATATTAATTTATTTAATAAAAGAATTTATTGTTTTGATAGTATTTTAATTTGTATTTAAAAGAATATTTAATTTTTAATAAAATTTTTTTATAATAAATTATTATTAATTTAAAAATTATAAAAATTTATATGTATATATATAGATTAAGTTTTTAATTATTATATTTAAATATATAAGTTTGTTTATATAAATTTAATTAATTAAAAAATTAATTTTTATTAAATTTATATATATATAAATAAATTATTTAATATTTATTTATTGATTTCTAATTAATATTATTAATTTAAAAATTAATTTTATTTTAAAAATTATATTTAAATATGTGTGTGTGTGTATTTTATATATATATTTAAATATGTGTGTATATTAATAAATTTGTATGTATTTATATAAATATATTAATATTATTAGTAAGTTTGTGTTTATATATATATATATATAAATATAAATAAGTAAATTTGTGTGTGTATTTAAATATATTAAATATATATATATATATAAATTTATGATATTTAAATTTTAAAATATTTATATACATATATATATTTATAGATATATATATGTATATAAATTAAATTTTTTATTTTTTATATTTAATTTATTTATAGGTTTTATTAAATAAATTATAAATTTATTAGATAAATTTAAAATTTAAAAAAAATGTGAATATAATTAATTTTGATTTAAATTAAATAAATTATTTATGTTTAATAATTATAATAATTTAATTATATAATTAAATTTTAATTTATACTTAGATAATTGTTTATTTAAAGTTAATGGAAAATTTTATTTCTATAATATGATTTCAAGTCATATAGTTATTCAAGTTCATTAACTAATTATTTTTTTTTAATAATACATCTCAAATATTATTTATAAAAAATGATAAAATTAAATATATAAAATATAATGATGTAAATAATATATTTAAATTTGTATATGGATATTCAATTATTTGTTTTCCTAATCAAGTAAGTATAATAATCGTTAAGAATCAGCCGATGTTATTTGCAAATTGTCAGTTGTTGTTATCTGTTTAATAAACATTATTGGTTAAATATCACCTAGTGTACTTCAGTACCTATTACACCATTCCACCTCATATTCAAGACATAAAAACAAAACACCATTAAAAGCTGTAACAGTTATACTTTCAGACCAGAAGAATAAGATGAGAGTATAAGTAAATGAAAAGATATGGAACATTTAAGGACACTAGATATAGCATTGCAAAGAAAGGACAAGATCATACATGATCTATCACAAACGCTATCATACTTTGAGAAAAATATATTTTTCATCTTTCTTAAAATCCTTTTTAAGAAGGAAAAATGATTTGAAACAAGAACAAAAGAAACTTTCAATCATTTTTCTTGCCTTAAATCGCAGTGTAAAAATAAAGATGAAAAAAATGTTATAGCGGATTGTAAAGAAAATACAATGAACGAACATACCTTGTTGTCGCGAATTGAAACGTTGCTCGTCACCGTGTGTGTCTGATTTGACGTGCAAGACATTTCCTTGCGGAAGTTGACCCTCTAGTTGTCGGCGCGAGGTTCGCCGCTAACGGTTGCTGCGATGCTGATGATGATGATGTGATCATGTGGCACTGTATGATTTACTGCTGTATCTCTGTTCACTTGATCGTCCAATACTCGTGATCCGGCTCGAAGGACCAAATCGAGAACGACCGTTCGCGTAGAGACGCGATCGCGAGGGAAACGTGTGAGCGGGAGACGTAAATTTTTGCTACGATTATGATAATCGACCCCGCGAATTAGTCGTTCCCCTGTTTCGTTTAGAATAACAAAGATAGTTCAAATGATTTTAACTTTGAATTAACACGGTTAATATAAACGTGTATATTTAACGATATTTAAAGTTATAATGAATACGTCACAAATGATTTAACGATGATACAATTAGTTTGTTACAGTAATTTGACCCGATTTTATGATATTTCTCGATGTATTCGTTAGACTAAGCGACTTTGATTTTATTCGTCTGAACCTTTCGATGCATCCCGTTTGAATTCTCATTTGCCACTGACTGCCCTTCCATTTTGTCCTTTGTCTTCTCTGAGATACGACC
>NW_022885251.1:0-30259 GCF_011952205.1 Bombus bifarius
TTGGCCTGTACCGATATTTTTATTTGTCGTTACAAGTTACGAGGGTATTAAAAAATTGGCCACGAATGGACCAGAGATAAGAATTTATCAGACTTGCTCTCGTAAATTTCAAGACGTTGCATCGGATATTCTTGAAAATCTTTGGACAATGGCCTCGATATTTCGCAGCTTCTATCCTCGAAGCGGAAGAACTCGGCGTTAAAAGCGACAGAACTGGAGAAACCCGGTGACCGCGAGCCTTTCACGCTCTCGACAGATTTCTCATCCCTCGTAATCCTCCCAGTGTCACCCAATTTCCACCCTCGTATTGCGATTTGTTGCTTCCAACGAGGCGACACCTTGTCTTGTGATTTCCTTTTTCGTCGCGTGAAACACGACCGAACACTTGTTCAAACACACAGTTCATATTTATCTAACTCGACAAAACGCCGTGTCATTGAAACAATCGCATTCTTTGGCTTTTATGTAAATTCCAATAAATTATGATAATGTTCGTGGAGACATTATTGCTACCTATTTTATCTGTCGTGATTCAAATTGATTTGTGGCTACGTATGTATATATATATATATTTGTATTTTCTTTTGTTCTTTCTTTTTAATTTATGTGATCTGAGAATTACATTTCTAAGAGTTCGGTGAAATTCGATGCTTTATTTTTATCAGTAGAATCTTCCTTGTCATTGTCAGAGCGCAGACGTTTACGCGTTTACGGAAAGTTTAAGGATACAAAAATACAGAAAAATGTAGAAAATATGCAAGAATATGTAAAATATCGAAAGTACAGTACTTCTAATAATACTTAGTAGCATGCTTACAAACAAATTTCTTTTGTATTTCTTGAAATTGCGTAAAGATTCGCGGTAATTATCGGATTTTTGTCCTCTTTTATCTGCTTTTTTTATTCGCAACTTATACGAGATATGAATTAATATTCAACGACGTGCGCTCTGTGCCACGAAATGAATTATCTCGCGTTAAGACTGCGGCAATTCTTACGTTTGATATTTCATTTAACGAACAGCCGCGCGTTCCTGAGTTTAAAAACCGCCACTCTGAACTTACGCTGAGAATAATATCAGGAAAAGCGAACGAGAGATGATTAGAAAGAAAATGCGAGGAGCAGTGAGGGGGATATTACTAGACTGCGCTTTTTTGTGCAAGTATAGCAGGATGTTTGGGAGTGTAAAATTTTAACGAATGCGTATAATATGAAAAAATATATGAAATATCCAAGGTATAGTTTTATTAAACTTACTTTTTATAATGCTTCGTAGGTAAAACAATTTTCTATCCAGATTCCACTTTCTCAATTATATTTTCAAAAATGCTCGATAAGGAGTACAATTTTCTACCCAGGTTGTACATTTCTAATTATATCTTCCAAAATTCTTGATAGGTGAAACAATATTCCACCGACGATTTACTTTTTTAATTGTATCCCCAAAAATATGGACCTGCTTAACGTTTAGATATTATCATTTTTTTCGTTGTTACTTGATACGGCTAGCAATTAAATAGTGAGAATAAGAAGAATTGGAAGTGCCATTTTCGAAAAAGAATTTTGGTTTTAAATTGTAAATTAAATTTGGTTTGGACATATATGACACAATTTGTATGGACAATGAAGAGTACGAATCTACGAATTTCGAGGTAAAAGTATTGATATATGTATCGATATTTCTGGTCATTACAATATCTCTAATCAATACAAAGTTCTAACTGAATGTTAGAATGTTAAACGTTAAAACGTTTAAAACGTTAAAATGTGTATCGAATCGTTGTAATTCCAAAGATGTCAATTGATGTAATGTAATAATAAAGTATAAAGTATAATAAAGTATAAAGTATAATTTCGTCTGTGGTATAATCTTTCTATTCCATTTTGTTACGTCGCACCGCGAGCAATATGGCAACCAGATGTCACCGGATACTCGCAGCGTATCCTCCATAGTTTCAAGTACCTTCCATAAATCTCCTAGATTTCCTAGAAAAGATCCTTCAAACCAAACAAACGTCTGTTTCTGAAGAATTTCTAAAGACTATTGTCTACCCCGACTGGACAAGGGAAAGTTAGTTTTTCTCACGTATGCTGCAACTTTCCTCCCACTAACCACTTTCTCTCGAGGGCGGTTAAGACCCTTCGTTAATCAATTAACAACGAAGCCACTTCCTTCACTCTCCTAACTAAAATCGTCACCAACAAATCCGATGGTCCCGTGCGCTAGACACACCCATCCTTAGCTGTCCTCCGAGACAGCATCGTCTCCCAAGACAGTTCTGATTTCACATCCTTCGAACGGTCAATATCCTTCCACCGGGTAGGACACACCCACAGATCAGTCACTCATTCATCTCGTACATATTCTCAACGCGAGAATTGATTGTAATTTCAACAAATAAATAAAAAAAAAAAATCTCGTACATACGCACCAGCGTAACTGCCTTATAAGTTGTTGGAATAAACGGTGAAATATAACTTACTATACTGTGTCATATTCATTTAACCACCTCTTATCTTAACCGAAACAGGGGAACGACTACTTCGCGGCGCCGATTCACCGAATCGTAGCGAGAATTTACGCCTCTCGCTACTGCGACTGCGTCTCTCCGCGAACGGTCGTAACACATTGATCGACAGAAGTACTAAACTCTAATAACATAAATTTATATATTTTCTATTTCCCAGCCACCAGTTTTATAGATTTTTCTATCTTCTGTACTACTTTTATCCCTTTTATTTTTTCTTACATGAGATTATTGTAAATTTAATATCATTTGTTCGCAATATTTGTTATTTATCTTTCCTTGAATTTGAAATTTCGCGCTTCAATGTTGTGTGTTGTTCGACGTTTTATCGAACGATGTTTATCGAACTAGTTTATGAATACATACATAATCATTAAAGAATCTATAAACCTTACTAGTTTGTTTTTACTAAGTTTTGTTACAGAAAACATGTTCTCATAAATTTTCAACTTTAATTTATGGAAATTTATTAACCTTAAACTATAAAATCATTCAATGAGTCTTTCCGGATGTTTTTATGTAGTCATAATTTCACATATCAGCACAGTTCCACCAATAGGATAAGAGTTACGTGGAAGTAACAGGGGGAAGAAGAACATATAGATATCTAAAGGTTATTTTTGTCTCATTCAAGTTTCTGTTAACCAGCTTGGAAATTTCCTGTGCTTGTTTCGACTTTGAAGTCTTAAAAAAAAAATTGTAAGTAAATAGTATATATATAGTATATATATCCCGAGTCAAAGTTTCTCTTTATAAATAATAAACCGTTTAAAAACTATATTTTGTATGTTTTTTCCTTATTCATAATTAAATAATAAATATGAAATACTTCTACAGAAAGCCGACATCCTTCAATTAACCGAACAGCAGATGATTTAAAAATTAGTAGTTGAAAGAAATAAATGTTATTACATGTTCATAATTGATCGATAAATTAGTAGTTGAAAGAAATAAATGTTATTACATGTTCATAATTGATCGATAAATTTAAGTATACAATTAGATAAATATAGTATACTTTATTAAGATCTAGATAAAAGACTTTTTTCTCGTTTCTCTTCTCTTACTTAATCACTAAGAGTTATATAACGTTTATTCGATAATTCTGCTTCTCCTGACCTTTCCACAAATGGTTGTTTATATCTCGACATTCTTGATACTTTTAATCAAATTTTAATAACAGTACTTTACTCGTCAGAAGTAAATAAAAAAGCTCTAAGTAGAAGCAAGGATTTACTTACCTTTCCTTTCTCGAATCTCAGTTAGCAATGTTGTTCCTCTTGAAAGATTTTCCAAGTTTCCAAGACAATTTCCACGCTGGTAACATTGTATATATTTCAAGTATTGTGAACCACAGGAACTTGTTGAGGCAATATTGAAGAAAGCAAAGAGAATGAAGAAATTGTAGGAACTATGAGAGACTACTCCTTTCACAACTTATTTTCTCTTCGTTTGGGGGGAAAAACACAAATGAACGTAACGGTTGGTTTCATATACGTTTCAGATATCTGCTACTATCGCATGGAGGAGAATCCTGAAAAGAAGGAAGCGAGGAAGAATCAACTTTTGAACGAAACAATACCATTTTACTTGACTAAATTCGACCAGATTATTGGCAAAAATAAAGGATATATCATTCCTTCTACCATAAGATTTTTTATCCAAATTTAATGTTAAAATTTTTAGTCTGTGCAAACTGGGCCATGTTGTCCATAAAAAATTATTGAAACTTTGTTGCGACAAGACAGCTTTAATTGTTGAGAGCAGAGTGTATCTTTAAAATTCACTCCTGTTAGTTTATGTACAAATGAATTTGCCAAGATTTTCAGCTTTTAGATAATTATTCATGTATCTTCCTCATCAAGTTTGATAGAAATTATTACTATCGTAATCAAAGCAAAGATTAAGATATGTAAAATCATTTCTCTGGATATGACACTCTTGTTTAATGAGTGATAAATGATACCATTCGAAATATCATATTTATATAATATATAATGATACTTATAAGTGTAATCACTTAAGTACAGATATCTGAATTTTTCTCACTGTCACTAACATAGATACGTATTATCGTTCCTTAGATTACTTGACCAGTTTATTTCTTTCATCACTGTGTTATTATATAACAATAATAAATAGTCACATTAAATTAATTTAGTATGATTATGTTGTTTAATAATACGTGTTTCATTGCAAAATATTTAGCGATTGAAGGGCTCATAGGAAACATGAAAATGAAAGAATACTAGAATCTACAGTTTACGATTTCAATTTCTTTAACGAGATATTTATCATATTACACAATTCCTGTAAATGTATTTGTAATTATATCGCCGAAGAATTGTACTTAATTAAGCTATGAAGTTGTGGAATCGTGAGAAGGATTATTTTTATAGAACTGTCTAATTTCCATTCGACATTGATTCAGGATACACATTACTCTTTTTTACATAATACCAGTTTTGTCATTTTTAATTAACAAATACCTCCAAAGGTTGAAGTTTCTAAAATTATCCATTAAATTCTGACAATAAAATAAAAATCCAAATTCTTCCTAAAAAGCTAGTGATCTTTAGTTAAGAGTTCGATTTTTCACATTTTTCAAGGTAAATTAAAAAAATTGTTTAATAGAGGAGGTACAAAATAAATGTATACAAACCTTTTTTCAGACGACATGGGCGGACTTCGTGTTTGCAGCGGCCCTTGAAAATTTCGAGTATATGTTTGGGGCATCAGCTTTGGATAAATATCCAGCTCTTCGAGCATTGAAGAGAAGGATTCATAGAATACCGGCTATTTCTGATTGGCTGATTAGGCGCCCATACACAAACAGCTAAAAAGCTAAAAACGTGTGGAAAAAAGATGACCAGTACACCAGTATATATATATGTACGCTGGCATCGCTATGTTGGTAAATGTTCGATGTTATACGTGTCGTAAAATGTAACAGTTCTATTTAAAAAAAAAAATTTCGTTTCTATGAGTACGTTAAAAGTTTAACTATAAAAAGTCTCATCTGAGCTGTGTTCCTTTATGTGAAGGTATTATTGTGTGTAATATTGTAATCCTTGGTCATTTTAGATCGAGACTTCAAAATCTTCTTGATTAAAATTCTTAAATTTTTTTAAATGAGAATCATTAATTAGAGGACAAAAAGTTGTTTCAATTATTTGAACATTCTGCTATTCATACAATAACATATTTCATTTTAAATTAAAACGAGAATAAATACTATTGTGTATAAATTTAATAGAACGACACACGTGATTTGTAGTCAACACTGTGACAGTTTGTGCAATTACCTTTTAATCGAGTGGAAACGAGAGCATTTTCAAATTTCTATTAACCAACGGTATTATCAATCAATTTTAACAATGATTGAAGGTTGCAAAATTAAATATAAAATGATTTATTAATAGCATACGTAGTGTTAAATTTGCAAACAAGCAGCGTATCTTTTAAGAATAATAAAGACACCAGAAAATAAAGATAATATTCTAATTACATTGCAAATTAATGAATAATTTAAGAAATGTATTTTTGTTATATTAATGTATCACAGATTCTAGGTAAAGTATTAATTTAATTTACTTATTACTTAGGAGATTGTATTTGAAATATAATTACAATTTGTAAGGTGTAATCAGCACACCTTTAAGCTAGTAGATATTTGGTAGCAGTTCTCAAGTCTTTGTGCAATATAGCACAATTGAGTTTAACCGAGTTTAATCCCTTTGACCAGCCAGCTTCCAATTTCATTTATGGCATAATCTCCTGACAATTTCATGCCCTTCAGAAGAAACACAATGTCCTATTATCGTTTTGTGATCGTTGAATATGATCACTCTAGCTTTTTAATCTCCTTTCTATGTATGATGCGGGTATACCGTTTTCTGTTGTTTTTAGATTCAAGTGACGAAAACTTATGAAATGATATTTTAAGTTTAAACTGATCAATTAATTTAATTAATTGATTTATTGTAGCAACAATGGTAAATTGTTTAAATAGAGAAAGAAATTTACAACGAAAAATGTATGAATGTAATATTTGAAATCTAAAATGATAAATTATTGTGCGAAAATAATAAAACTCGCAATGTTAGCACATGGTCTCATTAGAACGTGTTTAACGAGCGTAGCGTAGGCGTGAAAATGAAAACGTTGAGACTCTCGTGGTGTAAAAAGGCTAAATTCCTCATAAAAATACAAGAAATGAGAGGGAACGTTCGCCCTTGAACACATAAAACCAAAAAAAAAAAAAAAAAATAGAAAAGGAAAAAACCACAAATTTTAGTGAAGCTATTTTACTGAAACTTATTATATCATTTTAACAGCAAATATATAAAACGTTGAATTATTTCCTTTCACGCAGAGCAATTTTATTTCAAATTTCTAGCTTCAGAATGATAATTACGTATTTGTAATTATCAACAAGCTTTAAAAATATGGAATATTCAGCCAGATGAAATATAGGTAAAGTATTTAGAAGAAAAAAGATTGAAATGTTTTATGTAAAACGATTAAATTAAGTGGTTGAGTTTGAAAATTTGACTCGGTTTAATAATTCAATGGAAAAAATATTCGCCCTATGAAAAAAAATTCATGTTCCTGTCGATATATCGGCGAGGTGCTCCTCTACTTTCGACTGCTCTGCAATTCAAATGCAATACTCGAATATACATGGCGAAAGAAATGGAAATTGAGTAATTTAAGGGAACCAATTACTCTCGCGTCGACGTAACTTCAAAATGTTTCACGTGTCGGTGTTTGCGAAATGAAGTTCGTCGTTATCCGATTAACACGCTTGCAGATGCGTTCTTTTTGTTGCAAAGTAAATGAACAAATTGTGAACAAATAATGTTTACAATTACATCAAAATTAATGTCCTAAACTTTACCAAGAATTATTAAAAATCCCTGCGTATTGCTTACGTAATGTTGATATTGAGTAGTACCATACATAACCTCAACATTATGATACTTACAAACATCGCTAAACAAGTAGTGCGGACGATGTCGAGTAAGTATTCACTATGTAAAAAGTATTTATAGATAAAAAGTATGGGAAATATATAACCGAATGTATTTAACTTTTCCAACATTTTAGCATTTCGCTTGGCGTTGGTACAACTTGAAGTAAATGAAGTAAAACGCAAAAATGTAGAGCGGGCAGTTTCCTACATTTCTAGCGCAAAAGAGCACAATGCTGATATTATAGCTCTTCCTGAATGCTTTAATTCACCATATGGAATACGTAATAATTTGTTTTTTTTTCAATAATTTACCATGTGTGTAACAACTATATAGAAAAAAGTAAAAGTAAATAAATTACCTTACCGTTTATACTTCCATAAAGATTGTGAATTGAGTCGAGAATATAGGATTTCCCCATTTTCATGATTATCGTGATTTTTGTATAAATATATTTTTTAAGATACTAATAATTAGGTGCTTATAAATTAGTATTATCAATTATTTTGCATTTATAATTCCGCCTCTAGTATAAGTGTTAATTGAAAACTAACTTTATGTTTCAAAAAGTACTAGCAAAGTCGTTGAGTAACAAGCCACTGATGCTAACACAAATAGCATTGTCGTAATTAAATATTTCTAAATATTCATTTTTCATTTTGAACCTGTAGAAACAATTTATTATATATACTATTAGCTAAGTAATTGCATATTTAATTAAGTCGAAATATAAAACTTAGTTATTTTGATAATTTAGAAAATAAAAAACTGACAAAAATTTCAATTTAATTTATGGTTGGAACAAAAGACAGTTATTTTTCATTAATTGAAATATTGCAATGCAGAGTACTTTCCAAAATACGCCGAGAGTATTCCTGATGGTGAAACGAGCGTTGCTTTATCGAATGCAGCTAAAGAAAACAACATCTATGTAGTTGGTGGTACGATGCCTGAAATAGAGGGCGATAAATTGTACAATACCTGTACTATTTGGGGTCCCGATGGAACTTTGATAGCAAAACACCGAAAGGTAAGTAATATATTCCTTTATGGCTTTGAATTTGAAAATATTGGGGTGAAGAAAGTGACTCTATCTAGGAATATACATTTAGGAATATACACAATTTAGGAATATACATATGTACATACGTATACTATAACCAATTCTATAATTTACGGTTTATAAAATACGTTATGATACGGGAAACGCTCATTTTTGTTGTAATGTGTAATATAAATTTTTCACATACGAAAATACTTATTTTTTCTCCTTTTTAAACATTATTAAATGATAAGATTTTTAAATAAAAGAAAGTGATAAAAACGCTGTCAGTTATTAAATAAAAAATAATTAAAGTTTAGGAGTTGGTAACTTTGATATTAAATTACAAAAGTTGCAGCAATAGAATTAGCGACTACATTTTTATGTTATTAGGTACATCTATTCGACATCGACATTCCTAATAAGATTACTTTTCGAGAGAGTGATTCACTCGGTCCTGGTAACTCCCTAACGACGTTCGATGTGAAGGGCTGCAAAATAGGTATTGGCATTTGCTATGATATTAGATTCGAGGAAATGGCACGCATTTATCGGAACAAAGGTACAGTAATTTAATCGATCAATACTTAACTAGCAAAAAATTAAATATCTTTCTTAAATATATTCTATATAAAATTAATATAATCTGTAACTCTGTATAAAAAGAAGCTTAATTTAAAAAACCAGTATATTTGCTGAAAATGAAACAAATAAAAGAATTAAAAGCACAATAAGAGGACTGTCCTCGCATATTCAGAAATGATGGAATGTGAACCGTGCAACTACGAAGTTAATTGGTATTCGGTGGCTTCATATTTCCTGCTTCTCTGGGTTAGGTTGCCAAATGCTGATATATCCAGCGGCATTCAATATGACCACTGGACCACTGCACTGGTCATTACTTCAGCGTTCCAGAGCGAATGATAATCAATTATACGTTGCTTGCATATCACCGGCTCGTGTTCCTTCAGCAAGTTACGTCGCATGGGGGCATACACAGTTGACCAATCCCTGGGGAAAGATTCTTTACGATTTGGAAACTCAAGAGAATATGGCAGTCACCGATATCGGTAATTTACAGCTTAAAATTAAAAGCGAGAGACCCATGATGTAATTAATTTTTAGTCTCGTTAATTTATCGATTTAGCCATCTTCCTCTGTATTTGTTGAATTTATTAGTAAGCATTACTTATTACTTCGTATGTTTCTTTTTTCTAACAGATCTAAAAGTTGTTGAGGAAGTAAGGGCTCAGATACCTACATTTTCTCAGAGACGTACAGATTTGTACGACACTGTCTGTAAGAAAGAGTAACTCTACACTAAAACAGAAAATGTTTTTTTATAATATTTCTACTATAATATCCTTTTTTTGTGAATTATTACTAATTTCTTATCATTTGTACTAAATGAATGACTCAATTAAGAAAACCAAAACGTTATAAATAATAATCTGTATATCTTGTGTATCAACATGTAATTGGATATTATAATAATATAGGAATGCTATAATAATATAGGATAATAATATAGGAGAATAATAATATAGAATAATAATATATAATAATAATATGCTTTTAAACACCTTTAATATCGATCACATAAATTGTTATAATTCACAATGATTACGCATACATAAAAGACCCCTTGATAGTAAAATTTACGATCAAAAGGCAATTACGTATCGTTTAACAACATTTAATTTATAACACCTTTTAAACATTTAGACAGATTAACACATAACACTTCTTATATATAAACATCAATTCGAAATTATCAGCTTGGAGAAATTGGTCGATTAATACCTGTAGATTGTCTGTCTCGATGAAAGACTTAAAGAGGTCGTTTTACTAATTACAATAAGTAATTTCGACTTCTTTGCGCTCTCTTTTAACGCATTCGAGACCGAAAGAAATTCATATCAGTCAGTAGGCAAGGGTATAATATACATATTTTATATATAACTTATGTAGTAATGTATATATCATGTTAATTTCATATTTTTTTCAATATAGAATTATTATACATATATATAATAATATAATATATATATAATAAATAATATAATATATATATATATAACTGTACATAATACATTATAGAATAACATAGTATATAATTTTATATTTTAAAAATATGAGGCATACTATTTAAGATTGTCATCGATTTAAAATCAAAGTATGAAAAGGATACCCTGGAGAGAGTAAAACACAGAATCATTCCAACTAAACATTCAGATCGTACCGACACCTAGGTATCGTCTTACAATTAAATCTCGGTCTCGAATTGATTAAAATGAAATACATACTTGCAGCTTCAACATCTTCAATATCGAGGAGATTCAAACTTTACAAATAAAAGCGGCCTGTTCCCCTTTCCACGACAGACTCTCATACCATATCCGCTCTTATCCAGGCTTTTACTTGAAACCAGCAATGCGTTCATTTACAATTTAAATTTACCCGGACCATCCACTGAATCGTCAGCCCTTTATAAATATATAATGAACCCAGAACATGTGCCTGTGCCCCTGGTATCGGTGTTCGGCTTGTGATGTTCGTACCGGAACCTTCGCACAATTTCAATTTGTCACGCGTGAACATCGATTCTTCCAAGGGTCACAGCTTTATGCGGCTAAATCCTTTAGAACGATTAAAATGATACTAATGATATGGTATTTTTTACAAAGATTTAACATATCCATAAAATAGGAAGTTTCGTGCTCTCCTATTTTATATTAATTATAAATTAATAAGTTTTATATGTGTTATTTATAGATCTAATAAATTTTGTATTGGTTTACAGCAGGTGCTCCGGGTATAAACAGACGACAAACGAACAAATAGAAATTCAAACTATTGTCGTTGTTTAACTCGCATGGGACTATAAGCTCGAATTGGACTTAAACGTTACGATCGTCGAGAATAATTACTATGTGTACCCTGTACGACGGGCAGAGAATCTTAAGTTATTAACGGCAATTCCTTTGTGCATAATTCAGGTTTATTAACAACCTGTAATGGATAATCATCGATGAACTCTTTTTGAATAAAGTTCACATTTATAAAGCAAACACTATAAAATACGACAGGACAATTGTAATCGATAAATAACATTTTATTAGGATATTATAAGAAGCTAAGATATCGAGGTACATTAAAATTGAGTCCGCTGCAACCCTCATGACATTTAAAATCCTACGCGTATATTGAGTAAAGTTGTTATATTAAATATAATCATATTAAATACAAGCTCGTCCGCTGGATTCCCAAATTATTTGGTTAAATACTTTGAATACGAGAATACCGAGTGTTAACCGTAGTAAATCCTCTATATGGTATGTCTACTTTGCTATCTTGAATAGGTAAATAACATTTCACTTTAACGCATTTAACCAATATTAATCGGACAAAATTACACCTTTAATATATTCCGATATTACAATAACTTACTTTTTTCTACGTCAATGGACACGAAAGACGTTGAGTGAGGAATTAGAACAAGTGTGGATCGTTGGAAACCACTATGCTGCGGTCTACCATTCGTTTTACCCTATATATACCACGGAACAAAGGATAATTTTCACCGGCTTGGCTATGGCTACTGGTGTGGATCCAAGTATTCGGGCCATACTAGACGCTATGCAGAAGCAGAACGAAATCAAGTTAAGAAAACTGTTAAAGGAGACTATTAAAGCAGCGACTAGTCGGAGTTATCAGGGTAGTTTAGTTTCTAATAATTTGAACAAAAGCTTGGAGAAAACAGACGTTACTGTAGGAAATGAAGAAATGGTTTTGAAAGAATTTTCAAAAGAATTGCAGTCTAATGTAGAACATTCTTATGAAAAGAAAGTATCAATTGACACCGCTTCACAGGATTATATTTTCATTAAAACAGACTTAATGTTTGATGTCAATAGCTCAACAGAATACCAGAAAGAGTCTGTGAAACGAAGGAAAGAAGATATTGCAGTATTGTATAATGATTTGTCACCATCTTCGTCACAAGATACTCAAAATTTACAAGAATGGTTTGACAAAAAAAGTAAAAGTTTAGGAGAAGCAGAAAAAGATCATAACAAGAAGGATAATATTTCAATGAGAAATATTTTGGACGGCGATACAAATAAAGAAAACCAAATTGAAACGAAGGAATTAGAAGCAGTTAGTAAATCAACTGCTGAAAATGATACAAAATCAATAGACAACGTTGAACAAAATATATCATTAGAATCCATACAAAAAGCAAGAGATAATGCTTACAATAATGAACATTTGCTTATAGAAGAAGACCAAATGATGACAGCGAAAAATGCGTGTGACACTACAGAATCAAAAACTTCAGCAGATCTTATGTCGAGAAATTTAGATGCTAATACACAAGAGAAGTCTTTAGAGAATAAAGATGACAAGAATCCATCTCCATCTATGTTAGATAGTAGTAAACGGAGCAGTCGTTATAATGTTGCTGCAAAGCCTGCTACTTCGCCAAAATTTGAAGAAATTGTTTATAATCAAACCAGACAATCAAACACAAATAAAATTTTGCGAAGCGCTTTAAAGACGAAATTAATCGAAGACAAGTCTGAAATAATTAATAAACAAAAGGCATCGGAAAATGTAGAAAATAAATTTGCCAAAGAAGAAAAAAGAGGTGTTAAACAAAAATCAATTTCAGATAGTGAAAACGAAACAACTGATAAGTTCGTCAACGAAGGGAAGTTCTTTTAACGAACACAGCTAGTGATAGCGATAGGTATAAATCTGTAGAAAATGATAATGCAGTAACGGGTGTAATAATAGCAACTGATGAAGCGAAACATAGAGGCAGACCTAGGAGATCGGATAAAGTCGAAGTTAAAGAAGATGAAAATACAAGTGTAAATTCCGACCACTTGCGGGGAGACGTAACCGCGAGGAGAGACGATAATAGGGGTGATTGAGTTTGTATAACACTGTGATTCACTGAATTATAAATTATATATTTCCAACACTTAGATTACACTGACGTAGAGAAATAAATAGTCAACAACTTGTCGCACGAAGATGTGATAGATATGTACGCTAGAGCAGGGCTCTTATAATGGAAATTAATGTATTAATGGACTTAGCACTATAATATATTTAGGAGAGAAGATGTATGTAATATCGTGATGTAATATGTTTACAAAACGTGGACAATAGAGATGTTAATCAGACAGAAAAGACGATTGTGGCTTAACTTGAACTATTCATACCAAACGTACAGAAAACAGCGCAATCCACACTCTCTCGGCAACGCCACTCGCAACCTCCGTCTCCGCTCGACTCGCACTCGGCTTCTCGACTCGCACTCTGTTTCTCGACTCGCACTCTGCTCCTCGACTAACTATTGTCGCATTCTATTGCCCTTTTCCTAGGCCCACCGCACACGTGTTCCGCAGACGCTCGTGGCCAGGGTCACGTAGGTCTTTTCCACGAAACTATGCACTTGAAAAGACCGATGACACATTGATGGGCCCGACCTGACGCATTGAAGACACATGGCGAAACAATACAGGGAAGTGAAAGTTATGGTGGGTCCTTAGGTTTATTGAGGGTCGAAGTGACGTTACGCAGGCCGGTTGTTGTCCGGTGGCTCGAGCTGGCGCGGGCTGGCGTGCAGATGTTTTAGGCGGCGTAACAACAAGGAAGATCCTAGAAAATGAGAAGGGTGGATTAGAAGAACGAAGAAAACTCGAAGAAGATACAGAGACAGAAGTCAATTCAAAAGGTATATTAAATAATAAGTGCGATTTACTTGATACCGAAAGAGCTATTGAAATTAATGATACGGTTCAAGATATTAAATTTACTGAAGGTAGGAGCCGCGCTCAAAATGATATGGAAGATGTAGTAGAAGTTTCACAAGAATTATCTAATAAAAGTAAGTTATCAGAAATAAGGATTGCACTTAACAAAATTGAATATACAAAAACTATTTTACGGAATAAAAAGAATTCATTAGAAAGAGAAAGAGGAGTAAAGGAAAAGAAGAAAATGTACAGACAGAACTGCAGAGTGCAGTGTATCAATGTGCACTAAAAATGCAAGCAACGTGACGATTACTTTTAGAACACCACAAGCACCACGAAAACACAATCAAGACCAAACAAGATCAAGTTCAAAAGTGAAGTTACGTGAGCTTATTACTGCTAACGACCAAAAATTGAATTACGATCCCGAGCATCAACTCGCTGATCTTCAAGTAGAATGTTCCGACAAAGACAGGACGACACAAGAGTTCGAGAAGCACATAGAGGACATGAAGGAGGAAGTGCGAAAATTAGAATTGCAACTCGACGAGTTACAAAAAAAAGAAAAACATACACGCACGTAAAAAGAGTTCAATCTTTTGGAATACAAATTGAAGAACTAACAATAAAATTAGAAGAAATAACACAGAAGAAATAAGTCACAAATATGAAATTGCCTGATGGCTGATGTTGATCGTTGACGTTTATAATGATTGAATTTCGTCAACGGCGCCATCTGGATCCTTGTTGAAAAATTAGAATAGCCGCAACAGCACCATTGAGCTCATCGCCCAGAGTAGAGTTTGTTCATGAGTCGAGGAGCTGGAGAATATCATATCCTCAAGGACATAAATTTCACCCGTTCCGGTAATGTTTTTGACGTGGTCCAAGCATTCAAACTCACAACATCGTTTTCCAAAGCGAAATTTCCAGCATGGCTGTAATAAACAGAAATCGATCAATTGTACAGATCAATCGTCACTCGACTGCTCGAGAATTCAGGTCATCCAGAGAATAGAATAGAGACGTGGAAAATGTAGTGCGATCATCGCAGTGGGAGGAAATAGGGGGATAGGGACCAAATGAATGAACGAGATGTTAAGGACAACTGACGATAAGTTCTTATTTTGTCGAGAATTGCATGTTTGTGAATGGTTTGTGGGTGGTTAGGTGGAGAGAATTGAAGAGTTTGGAGGTGACTGGAAGAGTGTTTTGGGCAAGGTAGATTGCAGAATAGTTGCGGTAGCATTGTGTTAATTATGGGTTTGTACATGTAATCTTTGTATGTATCACTATATACAACCTAACGTATATCTTTAATAATACATCAGAGTTTTAGTTATTTCATAGCTATGAATTTTATACTCTATAATCTTGACGTTTTATTTCACAGAAGCGTTTGAATATCCATAAAAATTAAATGAACCAATGTATTCATTATCTTATAGAGAAGATATATTATTTTTAATTATGTTCCAATTATTTATCATGATCCTGATTTCCTTATTCTGAAAATTTGAAAGGAAGTTTTGTAGTTTGATACTTTCAGCGACAAAGGGTCAATATTGCTTTAGTATATTTCGTCACATATACATGTATATTTATATATCCACCGAAAATGCGCTTTTGTAGACAAACGCTCGATTCGCGTCATAGCTTTTAAAGCTTGTCGCATCTCAATCCGTTGGAAAAAGTTTTTCCTGTAGCATATTTTATTTTTACGAACCAACAAGGTCTTTGTTTATTTCCTTCTTTTCTTTGCTCCAATTCGCCCATTGTTTTTTCAAGGATAGTATTTCAGAGCCATTAGTCAAGTTCATTGTAACAATAAACGTACGTTTCGGAAACATTTTGTGCTGTGAAACAGAATACACTAAAGTTTGAAGGTCACATCGATTTTCGAAAGTTTATAAATGGAGGTGTATGACAGTATCACCAGCGACAGTATCACTGTCCCCAAGCGCCAAAATACGTTCTGACTACTATTTTATGTATCTCACAGAAGTATGTCTTCATTCATCATCTCCCATGCCATCCACCAACGTGTTCTTAACATGTTATCTCCTAGTAAAATATTGATGTTGAGTCAGATATCCAACTGAATAATCTTTTCGGTGTCTACTATAAGACATTTAAAACCAAGGCTCGTACACACGTGTGCTTATACGTCAGATGTAATACTTAACACGAAACCTGCTTATATTAATATTAAATTTATGCATAGTAGGATGTTCGACCTTTGTAAAAATGAAATTATAATACATACAGTTTCACCGTGGAAAAGTGAATCTTTCTAGCATGTCCACGCAAATGCAGGGGAGGGGAGGACTGTGCATGCACCAAACAACTTTACGTTCGTAATTTTTCACACAAATGTACAACTGTAGGGAAAAAATTATCTCTGATTTTTCGGATGTTAGGAATCGACAATATCGCATAACGGAATGCTGTGTTCTACGTATTCTATTTTTGTTACGAAAGTGGTACAAACGAAGTCCACATAAGAATAGTACAACAAAATCGGTTGAGGTTAGGTTATCGTGCAGATATCGCGGCTTTTGCATTGGAAATCACGCAACTGCCAGTCTCGTCGTTCCTTGTAAACGAAAGAAAGGTATTGTAATCGGTCGGAATTAACATAAAACTCGTCGCATGCGACCATATGGCCTGAATGTTGAATAAACGAGAGTAGAGCGCGAGCTATGTGATTCTAACCGTTTAGGCGGAAACTAATGATTGTAACCAGAGCCGAGATATATGCCAATATTACTTTGTTCGACAAAACGTATAAGATGAGGAGAGAATCGCGATAAGGTAGAACAAGAGACAGATATTCTCTACGTAAAGCAAGTCTGTCAACTAGATTGAAATCCTATAGCTATAACTACAGTGAATCCATATTCTGGCGAATTGTCTTTTCACAAATGAAGCTTCTGAAGAACGGAATTGATACAATAACTACTGTTCATTCATAACTACTGTTGTAAGAATCTATATATTTGTCTATCTATATCTATATATATCGATCTATATATATTTGTCAGAATGTCATTTTATCAAAAAACCCATCCTCTGTAATCATAGTTTAACGAAGCATAATTAATAGAAGAGGTAGAGCGTTAAGTGGAGATGATTTAATCACAGTTAAGTAGATAAATCTCTATATTAGTCTCTTTAATTAAAATGTCCTACGTTTTATTTGCGTCATTTTTTTCCTTCGTCCAATTTAAAATGTTTAAATAACAATAGCCTATACAGTATAATTTTATGTAAAAAAAATTGATTATACCATGTTTATTACAGATATTTAACATTTTTGTGTACATACAAAATTTAAATTATACCTCGCTTGAGAACAAAAATTCTATTTATTTTCCTAACATGTACTAATAATTATTGATCAAACTAGAAAAAGCTGGAGGAGATTACTTAGGAAGATTACTTAGCATCTTATATTCCTGGCAAGGCTCGAACGTTTTATCTTCCTTTAGATTTTCCTAAGTTTCCATTTTTCTGACTTGCTATTTTAGTTAGCTTAGTATACGTGCTATACATAGGTATGTATAGTGTCATGATCGCGACAGTCGTGAGTTACCCACGCTTTATCCTCTGTAAACTATTTATAAAAGAAGAACAAATTACATGTTAGAACTTTCATTCAATTTACCAATACAAATAATTTTAAACAAGAAAAAAGACCTAATGCAGTGGTTTCAACTTAAACATATGCAACAGTTATTTACGAATAAATAGTATAAATCTTTTAGCAACATGAAATTCGCGATATTTATTCAAATATTTATATTTACAGTGCGCCATCAGCAAAGAAAACGTGTTTATCGAAAGGTGCGCTATCGATTTTATGCTTTTTTATGCTTTTGCCACGCAAACAGGGAAATTGCAACTCAAAATTGAATTCGCACTGCAAAGCGTCGACGTTACGACATCAATTACATACTTCAAAAACACCGAAGGTATCACACGGAATCAGAGAGATTCTATGAGAAGTTAAACGCATAGTCACCCTATTGGGAATAGGATTGCTTTGATTCGAGCTCAAACATAGGGAAAGCTGAAAGAATCTTTTGCGGATCTTCCTTCTTCTCTACGTTGGATTTTATACAAAACGACTTTAACCTTTTCAAGGAAATACGGAAATAAGGATTTTAGATAGAGAGATTTATCTGGAAGGAAATGGATAGAAAACGTAGAACCAGTTCTTGTTGGTTGAAAGATTTTTTCTCTTCGCAGAGATTCAAGCTTTAAAGAACGATCAAATATGTGCGCAGCTGACTTACGCGTGAAGTTATTATTAAAAAAAATTGTTGCATTTAAAAGGATAAATATTAATTTAAATTTAAAAAAATTGTTAGTTCAATTATCATAAGTTTAAAGATATGTAGATATTGTATTTACATATCGAAAATCAGACAGCAATATTAATTAACACACCTAGTCAAACGCACACGTACTTTAAAACCGTGCTTTAAAATCGATATTCGCTGAAACAATACATCGCTCTGCGCTTCCAATTTGTTTTCGCACGAAGAGTCAGTCCACTCATTGTTACCGTCACCATCTCTACCGTAATCTATATTACTCGAATAAATTCTATATCTTAATTGGAAAATCACATATTTTAACGAACTTCCTTATTTTTTGTTTTTTATGACTTTAATTGGCAATTTCCATAATGTTCTATAACTTGACAATAGACTGATAATATTTCAGGATATATATACATACATCATGTTTTTGAGGATTCTGTAGTAAAATATATTATAATAAATTATAGGAAAAACAAACTATTTAAGAAAAAATTACCACCTTCGAGTAATAAATTATAGAAGGTTACCAATGTAATTTAAAACTTAAAACTTAAAAATAATCTATTACACGTAAGAAAGAAAAAGATTTCTTCGCAAACGGTAACTCGAAAATTACAGCCATTGCTGTAGAAACATAGTTTTACAGGGAGAAGAATTTCGCTAGAAACTCTCGACGATGTCACATCAAGCGAAAATTCAATAAAGCGATTACTAACCATACTACCAGCGGCAATCGTGTTACGGCAATTCGTAAATCAGTTAGTCTTCTATTTGCAGAAACGTCTCTGGCAATATCGTCACACTCTTGATTACGTCGGCGCTATCAAATGGTCTTTGGAAGAAAGTTTTAAATCGTATCGTATTAAATTTTCCATTATCTACTTTTGCCCATGGCGTCGTTCCAACAAATGAATTCGAGTTCTGAATCGCTTTGTCTCGTATTACGATTTTATAACGGTGTTTCTTTAAACTTTAAACGATCGTAATAAATGTATTTACGGACGATGACCGATATCTGGTTTGTCTTAAAGTTTCAACTAATTAGTGCCCCGTTACTTTGGACGTTATGAAATGTTGTATAACCAAAGACTTATCTTCTCTTTTGGTAGTTGCATAAGAGAAGACTGAGCCATTGAAACGCTCGAATAGATTAGCTGATTCGCTTAACGTATTTTTACTTCCGACGAGCTAAACACAAGAGCAGAAAGCACATAAGGAATAATACAGAAACGTCAAACGTATACAGAAATATATTTCGTAAAAGCATTAGTACGTAACATGTCTTTATAATTCTATTTATGTATAGTAAAATGGCTTGTATCCATTTTCATGAATTATGACTGACATTTCAAAGCATTCATGTAGATATGTAACTCTGGTTAATTAATAATTTAACAATGCGTCATGAAACGTATCATTTTCGTTTCTTCCTTTGTTTCGTTATACACGGAAACGAATTTGTAAATAAAGATGTATAATCAACGATAACATATGACAGCGAGTATAATAACTGTCAGCAAAGGAAGACGTCGGTAAAATGATTGTGGCTGATTTCAGTGTATCGGTAAATAAGCTTTGACAGACGTTGCCGGGGGACTCGGTGTCGGTGAAACCGCGTCGATCAAATGATTGTCAGTAATTTAAAGATAACCCAATTTATTGATCTGTCTCCCCTTCATGGCGTTGTACGTCTCTCTATAAAACATATTCTACCTCGGAGGGCTGAAAAATTTAACTTGGTCTCACTGGACTGGACTGTAAGTAAGAAAATTGAAATGCAAAATCCACGTGTGAGCGCAACGGTTTAGATGGAAAGTTCGATAGGACAATTATGTATATTAGCCTGAAAGAAAGCTCGTGGCTTCGCACGCAACACGTAATTTCCCTCGCTGAAATAATCCTATTACAACGATACGATTTAAAATTTTCCTTAACAGACCTCGCAATGTAATTCTTCATCTACAATTTTTTATTCGGCCTGAAACAAGAGACTTTCGAAGCCTTATAGAGTCTCGCGAATCTAAAAGTCAGGTTTCAACGTATTTTCGCGTCTTATTCTATAATACTGAAGACATTAAAGGTGTTAACGATTATTGTCTCACTATGTACGTACATCAAACGAGTACTTACGTAAGAGACGAATGGAAATGGAAACAGCCGAGAATAATTGAAGATAATTTGAATACGTTCCAGGCTATAATACAATTTCTCGTGAACCGTAATTGATTCGCAGAAGGGAATTGCTGCTTCTCACGACTAGCAAAGTGTTTCGCAAAAAAAAAAGAAAGAAAAAAGAAAAATGGTATCGGAAGGATAGAAAAAAAGCGGTGGCCTACATCAAGCAATCTTCATGCCGATAATGCATTTATTATTCAGTTCGTTCATTTTCTATCGCGTAACAGACACTGGGATAACTGACAGAACGAGCGTATAAATCTTGCATCTCTCGACCTGACTTCTCCCGATGGAAAAATATTTACTGGTCTGGAATCGTGCATCGCTAATTAGTAAAAAGTAATAAGCAAGAAAGCAATTATACTACCGGATTGGTATTTCTATTTTATTGGAGATTAATTAACCTGAGTAAACCAACAAAAACTTATCGAAAATCAATCGAAATTAAATCACCTTTTCAAACAGGCTATAAATAGCCAACTAATATGTGCAGTAATAAACTTCACTTTCGAATAAAGTATACGCTCTATAAATTGTAAATTGATAATTTCGTTATTATATCATTTTTCTTAGTCTAAACTGAATTCAGTGAAAAGAGCTTTCAATTGAATTACACACTTCATTAGTTTATGAATTATATTCGTTACCATACGTACAAAAGAAGGGTGACTGGTTTAAAAATTCAAAGGGTAGAACCTCCAAGCTCACGATTGGAAACAGATTCAGTTCAATGGTTTAATTTGCCATTTAATTGAATTCTCTGGCAATTTCAGCGAACTGTGGGCTTTAGAAGTGTCCAGCATTCAAAGGCAAGACCTCCTCCATCTTTCTCTTTCTTTCAGTTCCAACCTCAAGTAATTGACCTGTTAATTCGACGCTATATTTACATGCTAGCAAGGGATTCAGACGACTTCATTGCGTTAAATTCGCAATTTAGCAAACACGAATGTCTCAATCAATTTGTAGTTCGAAACAAATAAAAGATAATCAATTTTTCAAAATAACAATCGATATGTTCAATGCATTTGTCGATGCATTTGATCGTTATGTTCATTTAGCATTTTTATAATAAAAGCGTAGAACACATGTACATACACATAATATTCCATGAAATGATTTATACAGACTATGAGTCTCGTTTTATCATATTATAAAAGAATGAATTTCTCCCAATAAATGTAACTTCATACAAAATCTCGTTTAAAAAATTCAGTTTTTATTCTCATCAAATTAATTTAATATCGGAATATGTCATTTTAGTCGTTATAAAAATTTTATGTCAAAAAGCGTTCACAGATACATATATAAATAAATGTCCAATCCTATGCATCTATTTAAATCATTATTTAAATTCATAATTTATGAAATCTGAACTTAAATATTTATTAACAATATTCTGACGAATATGTAATGAAAGATAAAAGCAGCTTTATTTTTTTATAGGATGGCTCATGCTTTTTATTCATTTTATGTTTTTCGTTGTCAGCGCGTAACTACCTATCAGCCGCATGAATGCCAGGTTTTACTACTCAGAAGCGAAGAAGCGAAGAAGCAAATATACGTTACCTTGCATGGAAAAACGTTAGATACATATAAAAGTCATAACGTAGCTATTTACACATGGGGAATATTTATTTTTGTATGAAATATTTTTGCTTCTGAATTCTCATTATAAATGTACGTCCATTTCCTACGTTAAAGTACGTCTCTGCTTTGAAAACCTTCATTTAAATATAACGGTTAACAAAATATTATTAGAGAAATATTAAAACGAGACGCTAAAAGAACATTTTAATAAAGTACAAATGATTATTTGTTCTTTATTAAATTGCACTGCTGTAACTCTAATTTTATTAAATTCTAAATGAATCATTTATAAACTGAACCGGAATATAAAATTTTATTCCGCAAAAATCATAAAGTTGAAAGTTAGGAACGAATAACAAATGAATAACCTAGTTTCATTAAAAGGCACGTGGTTAAGGTACGCCAATCCGCGTAATAACTTTGACACTCCAATTATTATAAAATATGGGATAATATAAGGGATTTTTTTGCGCGAATGCAAAATACTTTTCATACGTGCAACTGAATAAATGGGGCGTGATTTTCAATATTTCTTTTTGTAGAATTTATAACAAAGTAACTTTTTCACAAATGTTTTCGCTAACATTTTTACAACGTAAATGTCTTCTTTTGTAATTAATAATTTCAACATTTCTCTGAACAGTTTCGTTGCGATAAAAAAAATATACAAAGCTTATGACGTGCTTGTTTAAAAATATTTATACGGAACAAGACTTTGAATTTGTCAGACCAATCGTTCTAACGAACGAATAAATTAAACGACTCGTAACAAAAAATTATTCCTGTCCATGTTTCTCTTTGTAAAAGTAATTCAAGGCAAGTTAGATGAATCGCTGTGTACCCTATTCGCGTAGCATGTGCTTTAACGACCAGCGTGCAAGCGTTAACGGTGTGCTTTAGTTTCTCTCTGGTTGTGTTAAGTGTTTAAGTAATGAGCATATACTCACTTCGGGCGGGTGGCATACGATCGACGTGCACCAGTCCGGCCTCGAATTATAGCAGATGCAGTAACTGCAAACCGAAAGTCCGTCCTCAAGCGTAAGAGCATGTCGAATGGTTTCTCCATGAAAGTCAACACAGCTGCTGTTTGTAGCATCTGAAAACGATTCTCAGCTTGAATATCTTTGCCATTCGACGGTCGTACGCGCAGTTACGTTAACCGTTTCAACGCCACTCAGCGTGATCATGCTGTACGCGTAGTGTGGTGAACTGTGTCGCGATGTTTGGTTACGATTGTCAATTCACAACGCGCTCGGTTCCGAACGTAGCTTGTCGCTAGTCTATCAGAGTTTCCTCTCGTAATTACTTTTCTTTCAAATAATCGTAAACCAAATAAAGAAAAAACTAATGTATAAATTACCTCTTGAATTGAAAAACCAATTACAGAACGTCACACAAACAAAAGGTAAAGCACGAATATTTGGCAACCTTTTGACTCTTTAGTGTAACGTTTCTGATATAGCTGATGAAGTGAAGCGTGAACGCGTTGAACGGTATGTTTCGACAAAAAAAAGAGCAGTGCAATCGAGTTGATCGGCACTTCTCGTAAATAAATAAACGAAGCGCTATTGCGCTTCATGGTACAATCCGATACGGATTTTTAAAACATCCCTGATACTGAAACGGCTAATAGCGTTACGAAAACGATCGTGCCAGGAAATTTTTGTTCAACGGATCCGCATTGCGGCTGCCACGATGCTTCTACGTAGCATTGATGCTTCATCGATGAAGCACGATTGAAATTGGATATTCGATTTCTTACTGGGGAGAGAGTTTTCATATCGTGTTTACTGTTTCACTTCGCAAGTGTGTTTTACAGTATACGTTAGAACTTGAAATCGAGCTATTTGAGTTAAAGTCGCTTGTAGCTTGAAATGACGTTTAAAGGATATAAGAATAATAGAAGGCTAAAATTCAAAAGTGTATATATACATTACTAATATATAATGCCTATAATATATAATATAATAAATAATAATGCCTATATATTGACTACTTTATCAGTTAATTAAATCCGTGCATATCAAGTTTTCTATAATTTAGTACTTTCGTGTAACTACAGAAATTTGATGCAATATAAAACTTGATTAAAACAGCGATTCATTAGGAAACGAGAATAATGATGCAAATATTTTTTGTAGCCATTATATAGGATTTCGATCGCATAATTAATCAGTATCAACTTACCATTCTTTAACGGAAAAGCGTAAAGAGGGACAGGCGGTACGGAGACCGCAATTATGATTACTTTCAAAAAAAATCTCCAACAATACATCTTCTTAGTTGTAATCAGATCAGATGCGATCAGATGCGGATCAGAAAAGAAGTTTTGCAGTGACGTAAGTACTGCAATAGCCAGAAGTATCTGCAACAGAAATCAGAATACACTCGTTTTCGCATGGTTGGATCAATTTCGCGTGGGACTAACCTGATTGAACCTAACGCGGGATAATTGCTCAACTCACGACCTTAATCAGCCCGCTTGATTCTCTGTAAATGCTTGAAATTGACGCTTGGATTCTTTCCAGATTAACTAGCTTTGCCCTCCCCCCCTCCCGTTATCTATTTTCTTAGATCGACTTAAACTGCCGCAACATATTATCTTTCTTCTTTTCTTTTCTTTTCTTTTGATCTTTTAAAGCCCTAAATCGCTGGCTATTATATTTTGTACACTCAATTACTCTGTAAGTCATAAGTACATATGTTTTACAACGTTATTTGTCATATTTCAGTTAAACCCCAGAAAAGCCAGAAATATATTTGCAGCGTGTTTTAACGCGTCCCTGGCAAAGATCTCAAAAACGAGTTGCGACACAATTTAAAGCGACAAATAGCACCGCGTATCTCGTTGTGGTAACACACGGTTCGCCAGCTTTTTAAAAGCGCTCTCCGTTTGCTTTTTCCTCTCTTCCCTGTCTCTTCGTTTTTTCTTAACGAGCAAAACCATTTTCGCGAGGACGAGAGTACGGAAATGACGTACTGGCGATTTTGTTTTGTGATAATACAAGCAGCTCGGTTTCAGTGAATTAAACTTGGCCCCAAGCTTCTACTTATCCCTACCTTCCTTTCCTTTATTTTCCCTTCTATATCGGTTTTGCGGTTTTCCACATTTCCATCACAATAAACCATGTTTTTTCTCGATTTTACATGTTAGCCAATGATTCACGGCAAAAGCGTCGACTGTAAAAATATTTGTAGTTGCAATAGCAACAAGTATGTTTTCTCAAATAGAAAATATTGGCAGCGTACACGCTGGCAAAACAATTCCTGAATAGCTCGTCCTCTGCTTGTTATTTGTTTCGATACTGTTAGCAAACAAATTCATGAAACATACTGGTATAGCGTAAAATGAACATAAAAGTTTTGCGTACACTTGAGAGCTGAACTTTGGCTGTTATACGTATATTATATATATACGCACACAGTTATGTATATGTATATATATAGAAAATTCCTTAGAACTTTGAGCTTAATAACATATTAAAATCATTAACATTAAGGAGGTGAACTTTACTTACCAATTACCAAAGTTTCTTCCGCCAAATAATACATAAAAATTGAAAAAGATAATGTAACTAGTTTGAACTTTTTTTTGTGTTATAATTTGAATCACTCGATTTATCCGACTGAGGATGGTCGATCGCAATCTCAATTTATACATATTCTCATCGCATGAAATAGATCACATGAGGGATTTTCAAAAGTCGATGGAATATTAATGGCGATTAATTATTTACAGGTGTATTCTGTGCGGCTAAAGCAGTCACCTAATGAATTATTGAGTACCAGCAATGTTAGCGGTAAACAGGATTGCGGCTATGAATGATTCTCTAATGTGTATATTAGAGATGAATTTGATAATTTATCCTCATAATATGCAATCCGCTTTTAAGTGGAAATCATAATTAACAATTTCTGTTTGATCAAATATGAAGAGCAGATAAATCGATACGCTTAAATCAATATTAGAATTTCTTAACATTTTTATCAAATATTTTAGCACTGTAGAAGCGTCGTAGTAGAGAAATATTAGGTTGTTCCAAAAGTTTCTTTCGTTTTATAAGAAAGTAATAGATGTACAACATTTTTCGTTTTATATTATTTTATTGAATTACGTGTGATCCACCTTTTTCCAATTTAATATAAAATAATATAGAATAACATAACTGTCATTTCTTTATAAAACGAAAGAAACTTGGCACAACCTAATAGGAATTTACTTTTATTATCCATTATAAAAATGGATTGTTAATCCTCTAGGAGATACGAACAATATAATTGCAATTAATAAGGAACAAGCTAGCATAACTTAAACCAGCTTTTGCAGAAAGCTATTAGCTGAAGATGTTTATTAAACAATGACAACATGAATTTTCTTAAGTACCCCATTTGGTACTTAATCTACTTCGTAAGTACTGTGTGTCCTAGCCTTCAAAGGATGCAATTTTAACCAGAATGTTTCACATTACCTACCCGTATTGTTTCCTTGTAATATAATTTATATTTACATTATCTACGTTACGTTACATTCTACGAGTTAATGTAATGTGATTTTTATTTCTAATCGAAGTTATTTAAAATTTGTAGTATCTCAATAAAAAATTAACAGCCTGCAAAAACTTCACAGAAGCATTAGTATCTTCGAAACTATTGAATTCAAATGGCTAATATTCTTTAACAATATGCACTCGACGACGTTTATCGAGAGAAGTGATACTATTATGTGACGTAATAGTTAAACTTTCAATTCATATACATATATCGTTTATGAAAAAGTAGTCATTCTGCTTTTGTGATCTGTGACACACTATAAATTCTCATAAGCTAACTAACGCGTAATCTTCTGTAACGTATTAATATAATATAGGTATGTATATCTCGACTTTGAGCAACCAATTGGTGATAAATAAGCTTTAGTACATACTTCTTACACGTAACAAGAGACCAATTAACATCTCTGCTCTTAAAAGAAAAACGAAAGAAACTCTGAAAAGCTGCAGAGTTCAGGTCGAATAACACCAGCTCAGATAAATGACCCTCTAACTTACCTTTGTCCTCATCGACGTCAGTGATTTTAAAGCTAGTTATAAAGTGCACTTCTCAGCCAGCGTCCACGGCAGTCAATATTATTTAACGGATCTTAACGCGATGTAAAAAGGGAAAATGGAGGAAAGAAGGAACAGGGAAGCAAAGAGAAGAAACGAATTTTTCATTTTCTCGAAACTGGATCAAGTTTCAGGCTGCTCGCCAAAGAGTCTGTAGCTAACGAGACAAGATTAGACAAACCACGCTTTAAAATTTCCACAGAACTATAATAATCCTCGAAATCAATACGATTTCAAATCGATCCATCGCCTGATTAAAAAATGAGATAGGATGAAGCTCACTAGTCGACCTTTGAACTTTCAATAGTGCTTACGGCTCGTATACTCTAGTTTGAATGCTACAATGTAAGCCAAGTCAACTGTAACTAGCGTTCGCGTGATTGTCGCTATCTATTATTCACGCGTTACACGTTCACCAGACAAACGCGTCTACCGGTTGACATTGTTTTCTGTCCTGAGTTTCAAAGCAATTATGTTGCTTCGTGTAATCAAATCTCGCCAAACTAACGATAAGTTCTTGTTTGATCTTACACAGTTACTAAAACTATACAAGTTAAACCAATCTAGCCTAAACAAGTAATGTCGTTATATATTCTTTTTTAAATCTATATATTGTTTAATAAATCGTGGTTAGGATATAGTAGCTGACAAAAATATTCGGACAAATATATTTGTAGAAACATTTTAGGAGTGTATTATGCATAGTGGCACCATTTAATACTGTACTGTGACTATCATGGTCGTGTTGGTATTATTCGAAACTAATCTGAAAATCTGTATGGAATTTGTAAGATATTTAGTACGAGTACTGTGCATTACTGATATGTACACAACCGAGACGAGATAACGAAGGTACTGCTCTCCATCGTTCATCGCTACGCGTTGCTAATAGCAACGTATAATGCATATATATCTCGCAAAGACCATAAAAGTACCCAATGGAACCACGTTTAATATTTGATAATAATGTCCCATTACAGTTTCGTCATTTTCAATTAATTAAACACGACCCTCTCTTTAAAAATTAGAAGATAAAATACGTAATACAAATCTACTCGAAATCTTTTAAACCTTACGGACGACTACTTATGGTCTTTAAAAGCAGCAGGGATTAGCAGAATATTAACTGCGGATTTTTCTTGGACCGCAGCATGCAATATGGAATATGGTTATTAAAATGTACACTGAAAATTTCATATCCATAAGATACTCGTGCTTGTAGAACCTTGAAACTGAATTCTTAACTCAAATAGTCGACCGCGATACTCGAGAAATTTTGCGAAGCTGACGTCAATACCAATATGTACCGTCGTTGTGCTATTATTTCGTGATAAGCCGTATTGATTGCACTTCCATTTCACGGAATTAATTTTTCCACACAAAAAGTGATAACGATAATCGAAAAAGGAAAAATATACTACCACTTTTCGTATCAGCATACACAAGCGCACTCGATTTTACACGAGTATACAATTTGCAAATTCGACGGAACGATCGGATTTAATTATTTTTTCGATATTTCAGGCATCAAGTTCTATTTACACATCGAACGTTGAAATACGGCGAAATACAAAATGTACAAATCACTCTGGACATTAATTAACTTTAAACGTTATTGATTAATTAAAGAAACCAACCATTGTGTTGATTTTTACACTTTGAAAAATTGTTATCCACTTTTGCTTTGTTTAAAAATTGAAAAAAAAAATACGTTTATTGTAAGTCACGAGTATCTCTTTTATTTATTTAAACTTTAGATCAAATATTACAATTTATAAATATATCATTTATTTAGATATACTTGTAATATCTGTTTTATAAGTTTGTACAACCATTTATCTATTTATCTATTTTATTTGCACATAATCTTTAAAGACTGATTTTGTAAAGAATAAAAAATTGTGATTCTATTTAAAAACGATCGTGTCAGACTCAAGTGATAAGCGATATATATTTCAGCGATATATATATTCAGATTTCACCATCACATAAACGGTGCTATTGGAAACGTTTCACAATGGACGTCTTACAAGCGCCTGCGATGTCCGTCATATGTAAAGCTATACCACTGAATCACGGCCGCCATTTAGTGATTAAGGTCGATCACTTAGAGCTGTTAATCCGACATAATGGCGAGCAATACATCGAAGACATTATTGGAAACACAGTTACAGTTCAATTTCATTGAGCTTATTTGCAAATAAATGTGTACAATATATTTTAGAGGTTTTAAATATTACTGCTGACTAAACTTCGCGTCTGCGCATCATCTTTCTTTAACTTTTTTTGCATTTTCTTATCGACGCATGAAGACGAAATGCGTAAATTTTATTATTTATTTAAACATTACTATATTATGCTCAAAGTAGCGGAATATCGTTTTATTATCAATATATGAAGACCTAAAAGAATTAAAAAAGAATTAAAAAAATATGTAGTTCAATCAATACTTCGTGTATTTTTCTATCTCCACAAGACAATATCCGGACCAGTTACGCTTACAGTATCAACAAAGATTTGTCCAGCCATACGGAATAAGTCGTACTCAGTAGTTTAAAAGTATTAACCGCACGAACTCCAGAAACACTTTTGAAGTAACTTTCGAACCAATAAATCCCCGAACTAAGAACTGTCATATTTCGTCTCTATTTATCGAATATTGTTAGAAAATGCAAAAAAAAAGAAGTTAAATAGAAAAAGTACTTGGAAACTTAAAAGAAAAAATCTCGAAAAATCTCTTAATACTTTTT